>NC_056732.1:925815161-925850161 GCF_019279795.1 Protopterus annectens
CCATCACCACTGCAAATAAGAAAGGGCTCAGAGCTGATCCTTGATGTAAACCCACCTCCACCTTAAATGTATCTGTCACTCCCACCGCAGTCCTCACCAATGTCACACTACCCTTGTACATATCCTGTACCACTCTTACATACTTCTCTGCCACTCCCGACATCCTCATACAATACCACAACTCCTCTCTAGGCACCCTGTCATATGCTTTCTCTAAGTCCACAAAGACACAATGCAACTCCTTCTGACCTTCTCTGTATTTCTCCAACAACACTCTCAGAGCAAATATTGCATCTGTAGTGCTCTTTCCTGGCATGAAACCATACTGCTGATCACTAATCATCACCTCCCTTCTTAACCTAGGTTCCACTCCTCGCTATGTATATATATATATATATATGAGACAAAAAGGTAAAACCAAGGTGATCACCACCAGGCTGACTATCATAAAACTCTTCTTTAATAAAAAGTCAAAAATAAAAACTAAAAATGACATGATAAGCACTGTTGGGGTACACCCTTTTTCATATCTGCCGTTAGAAGGTAAAATAAAGCATTTATAGTTGGAATAAGAAATCAAAGTTGCTCCTTTCAGACACTGGCTTTTAGTTACCCAGTCAGTATCTTCCACACAAATCTATACCTCTTCAATCTGGATAGGTTTACACTCAAATCAAATATCCAATAAGATTGTGATTCTTTTATCCAACTGATTGCATAATGTTATAGCAGACTTAACAAATCAAATAGTTCCTTTCAGACTCAGTCTTTTAGTTGACTATTCAGTGTCTTCCAGATGAATCTACACCTCTTCAATGCCAGTAGGTCCATACTAAACTTAAATATCCAATAAAGTTGTAGTTTTGTTATCCAACTAATCACACAGTGTTGTAGTAGAACTTACTTTCATTAGGCATAAGAGTGAAGATAGTAAAAGTAATAAAGATATAAATAATACAAATAAGTAGTCTAAACTTTTTAAAATGTCCCAACCATCAAAGACATTGTTGGTAATTAATCTTTATTTAGTTTCAAGAGAAATAAGAATCTCAGGCAGTTGCTTTGCTATACAAACAATGTCATCAACAAAGTTTATTCAGGTAGGGTTGGCACATTTCCATGCAGGTCTTGTTTGAATTGTAGATATATTTCAATGGAATATGAGTTTATATATCCAGTTTCTAGGATACACTACAGATGTCCCAAGTATGTGGATTGCAAGACGCAGCATGTGATATATATAGTGACGTATATCTTGTCAATGTTTTTACTTCAGTAAAACAGACAGACAGTTAAAGGAACGTATCACCAAGCATATTAGTGACATTCAGCTAGGAGATATGAAGAGTCCATTATGTAAACATATTTCTGAAAATTCAGGACATTCATTTTTGTTTATGGTCTTGCATGTAATAAAAGAAAATGTTCAACATAGTGATTTTATAATACAAACTGAGCAACAGGAAATTATATGGAAAGTGGAACTATAGGTGTACCAGGCACCATGTCTAAATGCCAATTTACCTCTCAAGCTTGCCCTTAAGGGGCATACATTGTGTTGAAAGCTATGATTGGATGTAATATAGGTAATGCCTGAATGGAGATACTTGATTCACTTTATGAATATACAGACTCCTTAGGTCCTTGTAACCCATTCAGGATTAAAGATACTTTGGAAGAAGAACTGAATATATACTGCAAACATTTTAAAACATTTGGGCTACTTATTTTTATTATTTATATCTTTATTATTTTTACTGTTTCAGCTCATGGCCTTATGTCTAATGAAAGTAAATTCTGCTACAACACTGTGTGATTAGTTGGATAACAGATCTACAATATTATTGAAATTTGACTTTAGTGTGGACCTATCTGCATTGAAGAGGTGTAGATTCATCCTGAAGATACTGATCAGTCTACTAAAAGACAGTGTCTGAAAGGATCTATTTGATTTGTTACATCTGCTACAACATTTTGCAATCAGCTGGATAACAGAATCACAATCTTACTGTATGTTTGATTTGAGTGTAAATCTATCCACAATGAAGAGGTGTAGAATCATGTGGAAGATACTGGTTGGATAACTAAAAGGCAGTGTCTGAAAGTAGCAACTTTGATTTGTTAGTTTCAACTATAAATGCTTCATTTTATCTTCTAATGCAGATCTGAAGAAGGGTTTAACCTGAAAGTGCTTATCCTGCCATTTTAAGTTTTTATTTTTCACTTTTTATTAAAAAAAAGAGTTTTATGGCAGTCAGCATGGTGATTGGCTTGGTTTTGTCCTTTTGTCTTTTATACATTTTATCCAAATGTTTATCTTTGGCTACCAAACAGTACATTTGTGGATTCTTATATAGATATAGATTAGATATAGATATATACACATAGATATATGCACGTATCTATCTACCTATCAAACCACGTTTGGCTCTGGGGTGTTCTTGACATAATTTTCTTACATTATTGTGCATAGAACTGGAGTTCTTAATGTACCTTTATACTTTTTCAATGTACCTTTATACTATTTGTATTTCTTTATATTAACTGAGACATAACAATGTGAGCATGCACTATTAGGAAGAACTATACCTACAAATTCTTTATAGTTTTAAGTGGCATTAAAGTGTTGGGTTATGGTTTTCACCATGGTCTAGGCACCACAAAAAAGAAAACATATGCTAAAAATATTCTGAACCATAAACTCTAAACTTTGTGGCCATGTTAAATTTATTGCTAAACAACAGTTGCAGAACATTTTGTACATCTGTCCATAAATGCTTGATTTTGTATATTTATTTTAGAGCTTTCAATCACAACTGTTAGGCAGAGACATGTATATACCATGCTCTCTGGAAGTGGATTTTTATTTAAGGATAAAAATACAGCATAAATTATTGTTATGGTTGTAAATAAACTCACTGCAGATTTATATGAATCATGACTATTTGTGTTCTCTGAAAAATGCGCACATCAATGAGAGCAGGCAGCTACCGGAGTAAAAGAGGATCACGTCATTGTAAATCTCAGACTGGCTGGTTAATTTCCAAAAATTTTGCTCTTTACACTCAGCAAGATACTTGCTTCAAGGGATGAGATGTGCTCTGTATGTCAGACCTTAATGAACCATACAAGCCACATTCATAAGCCCTTTGAAAATGTAACTTGGGAGGCAGCCTTTAACACAGTTTATTTCCCTGATGAACATTTTCTTGAATAGACATTTCAAGGCTAAGAGCTACTTTTAGAAGCAGTAGAAGAGGTACGTTAACATCTATTGTTACTCTCTTATATGTAGAACAGTAGTAAATGATGTATGACAGGAAGTGTGTGTGTGTGTGTGTGTGTGTGTGTGTGTGTGTGTGTGTGTGTGTGTGTGTGTGTGTGTGTGTGTGTGTGTATGTGTAAGCATGATGTAAAAGCTGAAAATGCAATAACTTAAAATCAAAATAACAAAAAATAGGAATGCTATGTCTGATTGTTATCATCTAGTGTTTTAGTAAGAAGTAATGCATAACATTCAACATTATATATATATATATATATATATAAAAAACGGTGTTCCTACTATTATATATATATTACTAAAGGGCTGTGAAATCACAATTGTCTAACATGGGATTCACTTAGTGTAAAGACACTCAATGGTGGTACTATTTTCCATTGCTTCTTTCTCTGTAGTTTTTAGGAAACTAAATGTCCTGACCCCTTTCTGTCCATAACATCTATTTACAGGTATTTGACACTAAGAATGCAGCTTTCGGCAAACACTTAAGAAAAAAGCAATGCTGACTTCATGAACGTTAAATATGACATGACTTAGAAATTATATGAACTCTTGTCATGACATTACATCTGAAAAAATTAAACTAGAAGAACACTTAGTCAGCAACTAGTACTTTAATGACTCAAAAAAGCCTTTGAGAAAGAATGTGGGAAATAAAATATATTTCCAAGGATTTGCCATTAATCATCTTTGTAATAAATGTATATCATCATTGTCATTAGGCTCTTTTTTCAGATACTTCGAAATACATTATTTTACATTTAAATTAAAAAAAAAACACACTGCAATTGTGTGTATATCTATATCTATAAATCAGTCTTTCTATATACACACACACACATATATATATATATATATATATATATATATATATATATATATATATATATATAAAATGGAGGTTTACTATCAATAAATCAAAAATTAAAATAAAAAGTGTATTTAAAATTGAAATTATAAACCAAAATGACAATAAACCGAGTGTTGTAAATATCGGAAATCGTGTGAAAATGTCAAAAATATCGAATCGTGACATTTTTTATTTTACTGCAAACCACTCCAAACAAGCAATATTAAAGTGAAACAAGTGTTTCCATAGCTAAGTGCAGGATATATCCACAATAGACATGTATTCCTCCCAGAAAGGTGAATTCCAAACATGGAAATGCGCTGTGTAATAATAAAATGCAATCCATGTCCCAAAAATGAAACTGTTATGACATGCTACAGTAAGTACATCAGTTACACACAGATTTTGCACACAGTACAGTATCTAGCAGGTATATCAAAAGGAGCAGTGATGCGCCATCAATTGTACAAAGCATAATGGAGTTAGGTCATCCCATTTAGACAGTAGGCATTATATCATATGTTCCTTGTTAGAAAGCCTACACTTCTTGGGTGATGATGGAACACAATATAAGAATTTCTGCTTAACATCCTCTAAATGGTTCTGCTACAAACATATGGCATGCAATACATCTGTGATATATAGGTCCTTTTTCCCCAATAGAATCCTCCCTCTATGGTGCCAGCCTTCTTCGGCATTCTGGCTCCTTGGGTAGCCCATAGTGCATATTTCAGCCTGATTCCAGAATGGGACATCGAAGAGAGGTGGCTGTCTCTCAGAGGATTAACATCTCATGCCGTAGCATCTAGGATGCCCTAGAATTCAGTTATTCTTGAAAAGCTCGCATAGAGGAGCACCCCTGTCACCCAACGCCTCCTCAATAGATGTAAATGTCTCCATAATATGTTCCGTATGTATGAATGCAAGGGCAGAGATTTGCTTCCATAGCAGTGCAAATTGCATGTCAGTACCATACACTTGTCTCAGGTTTAGCTTTTGGATCTGCCTCCAGATAATTTGGCACAGATGGAACCAGCAACCATTGGCCGTACTGGTGGGGAGATGCTTTATGATGCTATTAACAGCCCCCTTCTCGAAATCATTTAGTACCATCCTAGGTTGGAACTGCAGCTATAAATCCTCACATAAGGACATCAGGTAGTCCAGAACTGATCGTAACACTCCTCACATTTAGAAGGGAGTATGGCATACACGACGGGTACTACTTTACTGTGGCCAGAACCATCCAAGCTGCAATGAACGGAGTATACCTACTTACTCTCCCTTGTGCTAATAGGGAAAGTTCCATCTACAAGAATATATTCCGAATTGCACAACAGGCCAAAATTACTCTCTGTAGTGAGAATCATAACAAGATACGTATGGCTATGAAGGGCGCTATGTTTAATGATAAAGTGGCCCTGTTTCAATGGTAGCATGTCAAGGCTTAGATCTTTGAGACTAGCTAGGTCTACCATGGGATGTGTGCTATTTCCATGCCTGACCCTACGTACACACTGCTTCAGCGCATTTGTATTAGTCAAGGTGGTCACAACGTCAGTGGATGTGGTTGCCAGAACCTCCGATACAATCCTACAGGGATCCTCCAGAGTCTGTTCAGCACACCTCTTAATAGCTTCCCATACCCTTGTCTGCCCTAACCTGATGACATCAGGTGCGTGGAAATGTGCAATACTTTTGAGTAGCTTCTCCTCCCCATCACACTTCTCCGTTATGCAACGGCCCTTACACTTCTGCCTTGCCTTCTGAGGGCAACACCAGTAGATTCTCTCGAGGTTTCTCTTTTACTAATAGTATTGGTACCCATCAATACAAAGGACTGAGCATTGCTTCTGAGACTTAGCTGTCATACTTATTGCCACTAACACCAGGATAGCTCACATTAGGCTGATCAGACATCTTACCTTAGCACACCTACAAATCAATAACAGTGTCACGATTACTCACAGTGTACTCCATTGAAACTGGTTAATAAACTCCAGCATTCATGTTATATGTAACACCAATAACTTACACAACCCATGGCATACTAATATGTAACACCAATAACTAACATTACCATGGCATAATAATATATAACACCAATAACTGACACTACCCATGGCATAATAATTAGTTCTGTCCACCACTGCTAAATGCATCACACAACTCAGTACACTATCAGCTAGTCAGGAACATATGCAGCGTTATATTCTCCACATACAATTTGCATTTGTAATTAGTAAAACAGTACAGTAAACGTCCACCATGTCAGCTGCATCACTTTGGTGTTAGGCCTCCATACACAGATGTTACTACTAACTACTTGAATATACATCAATATCTGGATGGCTCAGCACTACGGTGAGTACTATAGCATATTTGGGCGGTTATGTATTCCGTACATTACTCCATATGGTTAGCTTTAACCACTTACAGGAATACACGTCTAAGCTCGCTAATGCTATATGGAGTGGCATTGCCAACAGCTGTACAAACTCTGTTCCGCAGGTGTGAGGAATCGTTACACAGCACGGAAATATATACACTGACAACCTCATCCAGCTTGCTTTTAATTACCGTATAGTAACTTACTATACGGTATAGTTACTTGCTAGTAAGTGAGGTCTGCTACACATATCACGTCCACTTGTATGCTGTCAAATATCAATCACATAGACATATAAATGCTGCATTTTCCTGCGTATATACATACAGCCCTGCTTACATAACTTGGGTTACCATCAGAAAAGTACAACTGTTGCATTTGCCAGTGTTATACTCACCCTTCCAAAGTCATCCCTGATTTTGATTTCCTGTCTGTGTAAGCCTTCAGCTAGCAACGTCAATAAATCCACCAGGTGCCAGGTATAATATGCTTACAAACTGAATATATCCACTACTGACATTTAGTCACAACTCCAGTTAGCAGTGCCCTCTATGCATGCCATCTCTAATGAGACATGCAGGTCTGCGTCGCGCCTTTAGTTTCATCATCAATAAACGTCGAATTCAGATGTGCGACAGTCATTAATTCGCATTGCTTATCATAGCAACCTTCAGGATTCAGTATTTTAAACATACAGGATTGCTTTTATTCGACATTCTGCATCTCATGAATTTGTATGGCAGGTTTGTGAATGACACTATTATGATAGTAAACCATATACGTATGTGTTTGTAAATAGATATGGATCCCCTTCAGAAGCCCAAAGTTTCAAAATTTCGAACTTCAAATAGCCAAGACCATAAGATGGAAGTTTTGAAACTGTGAACATTTTGAATGGAAATTGCCATACGGTGGGGAATGGGAAATTTCCCATTTTCCTCACTGTAGTGTGATCTTGGAGTTGGTATATTTATTTACCAGGGGATCTGGGGGTCCAAAGGGCCTTGCCCAATGGCAAAAACATAAAAAAAATATTTAAAAAAAAAACAATTTTATAAAGTTTTCAAAGTTTCAAAACTTTTGTCTTATGGTCTCAGCCATTTGAAGTTCAAAGTTGTGAAACTTCAAGCTTCTGAAGTAGATCCATAGATATAGATATATATATGGGTCTACCTGAAAATATTGAAAGCTCACAATATTGAACACCAAATCATTGAGATGAAAGCATCGAAACCTCACTTCAGCAAAAAAACAGCTTGGCAAATTCATTCCCATAAGTAACCTGCTGGCCAACAAGGTGGACTTTGCCCTTTTCACAACTGTAGTATGACCTCAGAGTTTGAATATTTAGTTAGGGTTGTTGTGTGGGGTGTAGCCCCCCACCTGGGTGGGTTGGGGATAGTATGGTTTCATTTTTGTTAGCTGTGGTGTTAGTGGTTACTTACCCAGGGAATGGATTTGATGATCCAGTCATTTGCTGAAGTGAGGTTTGTATGGTCTAGTCTTATTGATTTGGTCTTTGAAATTGTGAGTTTTTGATGTTCTGAAGTAGACCCATATGTGTGTGTGTGTGTGTGTGTGTGTGTGTGTGTGTGTGTGTGTGTGTGTATATATATATATATATATATATATATATATATATATATATATATATATATATACATATATATATATTACCTCCTGTTTAACCATATTGCTCCTAATTCCTCTATTCCATGCTACCTCATATTTATCCTACAAACTCCCTTCTGCCTTCCTACCCCCCACTCCACCACTCATCTCTATCTCCACCCATCCATATCCCACTTTCACTATATATCCCCCCTCTCTATTTCAAGCAAATATTCTCCACTATTTTAAACTAAAACATATGTTCAGTTCATTCAAGTGTCACTCATCCAAATCACTTTCTAACCTCATGCAAGCAGCTAAGCCCAAACTACAGCTACTATTCACCTCCTCTTACTGCCTTTCCCTAGCAGGACATATTCACCCCTACCCCAGACCTAAAACTAATACCAACCCCACTTCCCCTATCACAACCAATGCCACCAATCCTTCTCCTAGCTCATCCAATATTACTAACCAAAAATTCCTAAAACCTCTTACTATAAACACTCTAAAGAACAAAACAACCCTCTTCCATGCTTGGCTATACCATACTGTGCCAGACATAGTAACATTCTCTGAGACTTGGCTAAAACCCCAGATTTCCAACTCTGAAATCCTACCCCCAGACATTCAGGCTCTTAGATGCGACCGCCCAAGCAAAAAAGGTGGAGGAGTAGCCTTAATTTACTCAAACCGATACTCCATCTCTCCTTACCAAAGTCCCGTTCCTCAATTCAATAATGCAGAATTAGTCTTGGACTGAACAACTTTAAAAGCATTTGTCTTATGGCCCTTTATATCCCCCCTGGTAACAACACTACCACCCTAGAAGACATTCTTCTATGGGCTTCAACTAATATTAAGCTCGACACTTACATTTTAGGTGATGTGAACATCGACTGGAGCAAAATCAATGGCTCCAATCCATCTATATCTATTAATCTTTTAAATTTCACTCAACTAACGAATAGCATCACCAGACCCAATAAAAACAACCCCCCAGGTTCCACTCTGAACTGGATCCTTGCCTCCCGCCCAAATAGGATCTTACACTCAGGTACCTTACCAGACACCATGAGTGACCACTAACCTGCCTTTATCCATCGAGTAACCCACATGAAACCTCACCCTCACCAAAACATCCATACTCACAACCTCACTAACATTAATCCTTCACGTTTCTCTAACACCCTCAAACTAACAAACTAGGATAATCTAAGGACCCTTTCCCTAGATAACACTATAGATTTTTTCATTACAGCCTTCTTATATATCCTAAATTCCCATGCCCCACCTAGAAATAAATGAATAAAATCCAACCCTGCCCCCTGGCTATCTAAGGATACTAAAACACTAATGCAACAAAGAGACAAGACCTGGAAACTATATCACCAACACAAACTCCCTGAAATGCTTCTTAAATATAAGCAACTCCATAACCTAACCAAAAAACACATCATTAACAGATAAAATGTCTTACTATACTAAAATCCAGACCAATCACTCCAAAACCCCCAAACAATTCTGGACCTCTATCAACTCTCTACTAAATCCTGGTACAAAAAGCAACCCTTGTCCTGACAACAGTAAAACTGACACTGAATTGGCCACCCTATTCAACTCCTTCTTTACCAACTCCATAGCTGAACTCACCAAGACCTTCCCCAATCACAACTCCTCCTCTCTCCTCAAACCCACATCCCCACATCTTCCGAACCCGCCAATCCTAACCACCCCCCACATATCATCTAAAGCCCATCTCCACATCCTACTTAAAAAAACTTCTCTCTAAACTTAAGTCATGGTCCCCAGCCCCAGACAATATTCCCTCTCTCTATCTAAAGCTTGCCACTGATGGCATTGCCATCCCCATCAGCATTCTCATCAATAGATCCATACAGGAGTCTTATGTCCCCAAACTGTGGCATGCAGACTTTATCCTTCCCCTCCATAAAGGAGGTAAAAATAATACCATCTCTAACTTCCGTCCAATAGCCATTCTCTCCCCAATCTCAAAAATACTTGAGAAATGCATCCACCTCCAGCTCATGCCTTACCTTACCAATAATCACCTCCTCACCCCAACACAACATGGTTTTCGTCCTGGACATAGTACAATAACTGCTCTTCTCTCTTTCTTAGACCTAGTAAATCATGCCCATGATTCTGGAGAAATTGTATCCACTATCCTTCTAGATCTTTCCAAAGCATTCAACACTGTCTCTCATACTCACCTTCTAAATCATCTTTCTAATCTTAATCTATCACAGAACACCCTATTATGGTTCAACAGCTACCTATCTAACATATCCCAAGCTGTAAAATGGCAAACTGGCACCTCAACCTTCCTACCCACCCCAACTGGAGTTCCCCGGGGATCCATACTCGGCCCAATGCTCTTCAATGTATTTATTAATGATTTTCATGCTTCCATTCCTAACACTATACGCAGATGACTCAACATTAGTTTGCTCTGCTCCTAATCTCCCTGACCTCCTAGCACAAACTCAGTTGGCCTTTTCAACTACAGAAAACTGGATGCTTCAAAATCATCTCTCCCTAAATGCTAATAAATCCCAAATTCTTCTTTTCTCCCCCTCAAAAACCCTCCACCTTGACAAACAATCTTTCAGTATCTTTAGTCATACTAACTCCACTATAGAAATTGTCCCTTCTGCTAAACTACTTGGAGTAACCATAGATGAACACCTAAAATTTGACACACATATTCAGTTAAACATTACAAAAACTCACCAGAAACATGGCATGCTATATAGCCACTCCCAATTCCTCTCTTCTTCTACCAGACAAACTCTTGCCACTACCTACTTACTACCTTCTCTTCTATACAGTGCTCCCCTACTTACCAACTTATCCTCTTCCATCTCTTCTAAACTAAAAACATGTTACAATACAATTGCTAAAGTCGCAACAAAAGCTAATCACTCCTCCCATCACTGCACAACTCTTCACCTGCTAAAGTGGCTAGAACTTCCCAATCAAGTCGACTTCCTTCAACTCACTACTGCCCACAAACTAATTTTCAAACCAACTTTATGTCCTGCTCTAACAAACATCTTACCCTTTTACATCCTCCACAGAGCCCTGAGATCTGTACACCAGAATCTCCTCTCTGTATATAAACCTAAACGTCCCGCTGGTCAACTTCTCTTATCTTCTTCCTTCACCAAAAGATGGAACTCCCTCCCTTCTTCTCTTAGACTCTCTGAAAACTATGAATACTTTAAAACTCAGCTTCATTCCTACCTTGCCCAGCATTGGAAATGTAACTGAATTCTCCCTACTTAACCTACTTAAACTCATCTATGCTTGCTTCCTCATACAACTTCGCTACATACTCCTCCACCCCAGGCTGCTCTCCTAAACAGCTGCCTCTCTACATATTCCTCCACCCTAGGCTGTCTTCCTTAACAGCTACCTCACTCTAAATCTAAAGACCTCCTATACTTCTGCCTCCCTCTAACTCAAATGTTTTTTTCTACCTTAGGCATTTCTACCTTAAATGTATATACAATGTAAATACTGTATATAGTCCTTGACCTCATCCCCCCTTACTGAAAACAATTAATCTTTACTACCTCCACTAGCTGATGCTGTTTAACTATGGCATTCACACCTTCCATGTGTGAACTCCACTTTTACTATCACTCAAACCCTCTCTAAGAATACTCCAGAAACTATAATCTATGCTCTACTAACAGTGTACTTCACACCCTTATCTCTTCCATTTCTGCTAAAACCTAAATATACTACAATCTTCAAATTTCTATCCTTCATCTAATAACTGTTTTCACTATAATTGTGAACTCTTATTAACTGAGTAAACGCTATTCTCTTGCCTCTACCAACTTAATTATTGTATAAATAGTTCTCTAAACAACTTTGTAAATATGTTTAGGAATTGTCTTCCCATTATGCATTTGTACTTTTTCACATTTCTTTGTATAATTTCATTTTTGTTTACTTGTAGTAATATGGATTGTATAATTCCATCTTGTTTACATGTATGTAATATGGAGCTTTTCTCCTCGGACCTCCACTGAAAACAGGCTCTTTGGGCCTAGTGGACCTCCCCAGTAATCAAACTGTAAACAAATATATATATATATATATATATATAGATATATATTTCTACAAAGAGGGAGAGAAGGGGTGGGGAGACGGACTCCATAAAGTTCACAGGATCTACAGGATTGCACTTATATCAGCACAAAAGTTGCATATAAGCTTGTAATATGTAAATATGCATAGGTGAACTTAGAATATTTCATATCATAACAGAGTTTCTCAGTAGTAATGGCACACTGTATATCAATCACAGCTACTTCACAAGTCATGAAAAATATCTCTCAAAGCGTGATGTACATTAACAAAGTTACGGAAATACATCCCAATCTAAGCTGCTTGACATCTGTAAATACATATCTATAACAGAATCTTTCCAGTAAGCTTAGAGACAACTACAGAATATCTCCATAAGCCCTTTATTATTAAAATATACTAACCATCAAATTCTGATGGAATGCATAACATGTCTAATAAAAATTAATAAAGGCAAAGGGCTATTATGGCCACATCACCACAGCTAACAGTAGCTAACAATGGCTATGGGAAGTATGTTGGGAACAGTGTTAATATACACACCCAAGGAAATAGGGAGATATAACTTCAGCAATGTACACTGGTAAACATGTATCACGTGAGTATAACAAGAACAAGGAGGTACTGCAGCAGTAGCCAGTGAATTGTGTGCATATGTCCTACATCTATATAAGGGTCATATATTTGGCACACATTAGTCTTCTGAAAAAACAAATACACGAAAATGACTGAGAATTCCAATAAAGGTGAAGATATACCATGCATATTTGCAAGACATATGACATGCCTACAAAAATGTGAGGGAGGTTGACAAACATGCCATCAAATCTCCGTAGGCAAACAATAAAACAGAAAACCAATATGTAAGGTGACACATTGCAAATGCATTGCAAATTGCATATGTACACAACATTGGACGGTGTTGAAGTCAACCCAATCTACATTAAAGCAGAGGGCCAATGTATGTCACACATGGGCAGATTGCATTGCTGACATTAATAAAAATGGCCTTGTATAAACCAATAACACAGGATTGTGAAATCATATAACAGCAAAAAGAGATAGGTAATCAAGTTAAGAATTTGGTATCACATACACATATACTGTCATGATAATGTAAAACAACATGAAATAAACACCTGCATTTCTATGTCACTGACACTAGACATTACTGAGAAGAGGACAGTCCTATAAACAACATCACAGCACATTAACATGAAGTCAGTTTCAAGGACAACGGTGTTTCTCTATGGATCAGAATATGTGCAGAAATGTGTACGTGATTCAGAGAATATGTACACCATTTGCTGAAATCTGTGAATTTAGGTGAATAAAGAATAGATTTAGAAATGTTGCACAGGCCAAAGATGGTGTACTATATTGTTAGTGAATAAATTATCATTACCATGATATATACATGAACTTTACACTGACAGTCCAGGTATTTAGCAAAGGACTGTCCATATGTATGAGATACATTTATATGACACAACACGGCATTAGCATTGCCAATACATGCCACACACAATGCCATTATGCCAGTGGGACAGCATAAAAACTGTCATCCAAAACACAGAGGCAAAGACATGTCCTTCTGTTGAACATATATGGCAAGGCAAACGACAAATCATACTCATACCACTATGGTATCGGTGGAATATGAACAACATGTTGTTTGCAACTTGCTGACAGTAGCTTACATATTAAAGTGGAACTGTTGCAATAACTGTATGTTAACTAGTGAAACACATGGACAGCTGAATGTTGAATGAAAGTCTAACATAGTAATATGTGCCATGCACATGTTGAAACATGATACTAAATGTCAAATGACATCTGCAGTGTACATTTGGACCTGCATCCTATAAGCATGTCAGCAAAATTATATACATGCACAAGTGTGCATATACAGTCCAATCACTGATATGGCAAACACCATGGTGGCAGCATTACACAAGTGAATCACACATACAATACTTATTGAGCTAATGAACCACCCTAATGGGATGAACATCATGAGTGATCTCCCATGTTATCTGACTGATGAGTCATGCATAGGCCCTCTCGGAAGAAATTCCCCATCATGTCCCTCATCTGTGTAAAAAACTCATCAGTCACCACTTCCTGGGTCTGCTCACAGTAATAGTCATGTTGGGGTGTCTGGCATTGTCTCCTGCAGGGTAAAGCAGGGATGATGGCATATTGAAGTCCAGCCTCCTCATCACTAGAGGACTGTGGCAGTGGTCTGGCATGCACTCACACTGACATCTGCTGGCCAAGCATCCCATGCTCTGTCAAGGTGAATCACAATACAAGAGAGAAATTACATTTGCATACCTGATTCTACGTGACCACATGATATATCCACTGTGACATAATGAACAGGCAGAAACCTTAGAATACATTATGGCCATAGTCAAATGTACCACTATATGCAATGTATGTCAGTAATCAAAACCATAGCAGTGAAAAACAAATGCTTATAAAGGTTGCACATCACAGTGAAAATCAATAGCTGTCACTAAATTGAAACGGATGTGCCCATATACAATATAATTAGACATAAAGTAACATATCAGCAACACATGATATGTTTATATGTGAATAAAGGTATATCAGCATACATTGCAGGTGTCAGTAAAATCACATTCTAAATGAAATGACCAACAATTAAGTAGGACAATTATAGTTAACATGTTTGTTGCTAGTGGATGGCTCCTCATGCACACAACACCTTCCCTGTGTCCCTTTATCTATACTTATGGGTGTTTTCTATACCAAAACATGTCAAGGCCATTGTATCTATCACACAATGTGAGCAGCTTACTCAAGGCCATGCCATGTCATGCATAATGCAGCTTTCCAGTGTAAATCCTGAAATGACCTTAACACTTGTTTATCAGGCAGCATTATGCATGACAAGCATATGCAAAGTAAGAACATTTAAATATCCTGACATTTGAAGACAAGCATGCCATGTCACTGTGTCATGCAATACTCACATGAATTTGCCTTGCAAAATAACACTGAGAATTTGTGGTGGTGCTGCGGTAGCATTGTCGCCTCACAGTAAGACGCTGTCCGGTTCAATTCTCAGCTAGAGCGTCTTCTGCGTGGAGATGTGCGTGAATGGGCGTACCTTCGTTGAAGGTTGTGCATCAGGGCTGGTAATTCGGTACATAAAAATCAAATACCAATCATTAGCGGACCAGAGTTCCACTGTGGCGACCCCTAACCGGGAAAAAAGCCGAAAGACACAACAACAACAGTAGTAGTGAGACCTGCACTGTTTAATACTGATGTATGCCTCAGTAAATTGTCCAGCTGACTGTCTGACAGTTATCACTATTTCTGTGTTTCTTGTATTGCATGAGTGCCCTGCACATTTATGTTGGTGTGTGAGTATCAATTTTATTCCATGTATCTCTGGATGTAATAAGTCATATGAACACCCACCAATTAACATATTGTTATAATGAAGATATAGTGAGATGACAATCTGGTGAGAAATATAAAAGCTATATGCAAACACCTTAGCCAGACAACATGGTCATTGGCTGATCCCACATCAATCTCTGGAATACAACACAACACACTAGTAATAATGTGCAACCCTAAACACAGTGACAGCCTGTGACACATGAAAATATAGTATACATTGTACAGACACTATTGTCTGTCTACAAATGTATGAGATACATTATTAGCAATCACTACCCTGCAAATGCAGACAGCATAATGCTGCTTGCTAATTACATTAAAGAGAGTTATAAATGTTGAAAAGGAATGCCTATATGCACAAGTATCAATAAACACAGGATAAAGGTATGTTTTAACAACCCATCAAAGGTGTTGTAGGTAGATGCAGTACCCATGTTGAACTGAAAGCATGTTAGACAGTCTGCCAGAAACAGTGTGAACACTGACACCCATTCTATGTGCGAATAGATAGGATACACACAACAGACCATTCATTGAAAACAACATCCATGCATACAAGTGTGCCAACACATGCATTATAAACAGCAGACAAAGTATTATTAACTTGCAAAAACATAAACAACAAAAGACCTGTAATATTTACACATAAATGACTTTCATTTAGGTTGTGACATACAGTTCAAAACTTTATCTTCAGTAAACATGGCTTGCTGCTAAATGATACATAAACATAGTTTTAGGTAATTCATACTTGTAAGCAGAGGTATTGTCTGACTATTGCACTTACCTTAATGATGCATAATGTGTATTCTTTGCATTATAAGTAGTATACATGATAATGTCAAAAACACAAGCCTGTAATAATGATCACATCTATTATTTAAAAAAAAATGGAGTAATCAACATACCTCTCTCCCTGCACTGCTCCTCAAGCCTGTACATCTGCTCATTGCACATGATATGAGTAGTCCTCATCACCTGCAACAAGTAAATAGCATGTATGTATGATGTAGTTATAAAATAACAGTTAAATATATCACTCAGATCAGGTTCTCTAAATTTTGACTGAAAAACATCACATAATTACCATACAAATTTTGGAATGTTATATGTGCAGTCCTTCACATATTTGAACAGAAGTGAGCAGAAATGGGAGGACCTAAAATTCAAACCTGCAACACTAACCTGTGTCCACACTAGCACCAACCTATTTTACTAGCACATCTTGTAGGAGATTGTATAGTGGGGATGCAGTGAAAAGAACTGTAGGCATGAATGCACAGGATGAGGCACTAAGAGGGATCACGTCTTATGCTTAACAAGAAGTACATGTTGAGCATTTATGAAAACCAAATTGCAAGCATGAATGCATGTCAGCACAGTGGTCACAACAGCAAAACACAACTGTTAACATTCATTTTTCAGAGTAGAAGACTGTCATGTAACACATAGCTGCTGTTAACAGACAGCTGCAAAGTGCTGTACATCATGGACACATTAATGTATTTTATGTGGAAGAACATAAAACATGTACAAATATTTATTGGCAAAATAAACATTATAAGTATCCATGATATCAGGGTATCTCCCTTCTCTACAGTCCAAATGTATGCTTGAACACTCAATTTTTGAATATAAGGATAAGAAGATTGTTGAATTCAAATTAATAAAGAATGACACGGTTATGCATGAAATTAAAGTTGCAAAGGTTAGCATATTCCACAAAACCTTTTTGCAGAACTGTACCAGTCTGTTCCAAGCTTTACATTTCAAACTCTAGTAAAAGAGGTGCTGTTGGCAAAACATTATGTATTATGGAGCTATTCATAGAAATCTGATGAATAATTGAGGTCATCATAAGCATGCTCAGAATAACTGTTAATATCAATAAGCAGGTATGTAGAGCAGCATTTATGAAAATATTTGAAAGACACAATTAAAATATAATGAGAGCTCTCCACTATGTGGATTTGAAACCACATCTAGACAAGATATATGCATGCTGACTTGTTGCTTTATCGGCTGACCTAACAGCCATCATACTTTCTTTCTGAACAGCCTAGTATTATGTATGTGGATCCATATTCCTGTGGCTAATGGATGAATACAGAATCATCCGACACATTAATTCTATAGGTCCTCACGCTCCACAAAACTGCCAGACGTCATCAAGTTTTACAATGTAGAAGATATGTTTAGACAGTCATACATGCATTGTTCTTGTGTTAAACAAATAGGACTTTAATAATACTGTGCACTTTGTGAAGCAGAACAGACTAACAAAGCTGTTTATGAGTTAGTATTCACAAATAGACAGGTAGACTAGGTGACATTGTCAAAGTATTACAGATAACTGAGAAATGCGTAGCCATCAACTGCTTAGGGGTCAGTGATACCTGACCATACTGGATGCGTGAATCGATGTCTTTATATGTTGGAAAACAGATACCTCTACAATGTTCAATATTATGTACATGATAAACATTATTAAACAAATAGACTCCATGAAAACAGAACCTATAATTACACGGAGAACATTCACATTGCTTTCTTAATTATAATGATGAGCTTATTGTCAGAACATCTACTTAATGGTTTTAAAAAGATGTGTAGCTAATAAATCTGGAGCACAGCTACAAATTTGAATTCATTGGGACTGTCCAGGTATATACAGGATTGTGACACTTACTGTAGGCATCCACTGGCTGTCTCCATACCTCAGTGACACTCCAACAAAGATCCTCTGTGTCTCTCCGATGCAGGTCATTATAGCAGTGGTGAACCTGCACACTAGTTTGATAGATTCCCATATATCATTGATGTTCCCTCGCTGACTGTTTCCAAATATTGATCATTGCAAAGTTCTGTGGTCTGGCTCTCATGTGATGCTCCACTCCAGCATAGATGGTCAGCAACTGGATAGTTTCATTCTCAGTCCAATCAGGCACCTGGACACATTAAAGCTTCCTGGAAGTACCCATCTTGATGGTATGAATAGATGAGTTGAATATGTTGCAATTCAGTAAATTGCTCTCTGAGGTCCCACTCAGTTCACATGTAGCAATGGTCTGATCTGTAAATGTATCAAATTCACTATTTAAAACTGGCACTAATTGCATGTTATCAGATGACTGGAAGAAAACAGGTACATGCTACATACATTTCCATTTAACAATACCTATTGTGTATTTGCACTGAGCAACTTCCATTACACAGAGTTATTGAATAATGTGCCATATTTCAAGAACTTATGTGAATGTACACAAATGAGATTCCAAAACTTTGAATTATAATGAAACTCATTAATTGCATGGTGCAAGTGGGACTTGAAAGAAATATGCGTATAGCCAATTTTATTTTCTGTTACACCTGACTCGTAAGCAGCTGCAAAGGTAATTTTGCACCTGCTAGCATTTTTGTGTGGTGAAATGTTTAGCATCACTCTTTCTCAAAGTATGAGTATATGGTTAAATTGATGCATTTATGAAAACTGTGTGCTTTATGAAAAATGTTTGTGAATTGCTGGAGGGGTGAGGGATTGACCTGTATGTGTACAGGTGGATACATCTGCAGCAGTACCATGAAGCACTTTCCCATATGCAGTTGTACAGACAAATTTAAACAGCACAACTGCATAGTACATAAAGCTGTATTCATGGATTTTCCAGATATATATATATATATATATATATATATAGCTGGTGACTCGATAGATTCTGCGGTGTATGCATAGAAAACAACTGATTCTGACATTATTCATATGTTGCTGTGTAGTATGTAATTGTATTGCTGTTATAAATATTTATTCATTGCTGCTTCTTAAAACAAGTATTTGAACTACTGACTCAATACCGAAAGGATCCATATTTGTGCCTGCTTACCAAGTACTGTCTGTGGCCTGCTTACGGATACGGAGGATTTTTTACTGAAACTTTC
The DNA here is from genome assembly GCF_019279795.1 of Protopterus annectens. NCBI lineage: Eukaryota > Metazoa > Chordata > Ceratodontiformes > Protopteridae > Protopterus > Protopterus annectens. The sequence continues at coordinate 925,834,794 of NC_056732.1, forward strand.
TGTAAGCTGTTCAACTGATAATATTCAGATACTCACTGCTAATATAGATGGCATTCACTGCTCAGTAATGATTATGTTGATGTACGCTCATCATGTATAACATTTCAGGTTAATATAACTGATGTGTTTACATATCTGTTTAAGCTCAAACTGCATTACAGCTACAGCCATCACATATTTATTTTGTACACATCTGTTATGTGTAGTCTGTTGCATCCAGAGTGTGTGGCATGTGTGGTATAATGCTGATGTGGCTGGCCCTTCATTACTGTGATATCCACTAAAAGGGATTCAAATCTCGCAGCCAGCCTCTACAGATATCACAGCATATGTTGTTTCAAGTGTTTTTACATTTGTTTCCATATCCTGTATGGTTTAATATGTCACAGTACTTTATAGTACAGGGACTATTTCCTATAATTTTGCATTGCACAAGAACTGCAGAGGGGTTACAGTGGCACAAGGTGTCCACATAATCAGCTCCATATGTTGACCCCCACATCAATTTAACCATGTGCATATAACTGTCTTTCAGATGGCAAACAGACTTGGGATAGACAATTTATCCCCATAGGAGAATAAAATTATAATGGATGATTTGAGTCAACATGAATGGAGACTTCTTGGACAGGCAGGAAAAACAGTATGGAAGACTGAAGACTGGACAAACCCCACCAACATGATTAATGCTTTGGGAGGTCACAATAGATCCTGTGAGGACTGTCGCCAACAGTGCTATGACAGGATCCTTTATCCAGCAAACAGGGTACTCTATTATGAAAAGACAAAGGAATGCCACTGGTTGTGGCCCACCACTGACACCCTCTGATGAGATCACACAGTTTCTTGCATCACTGAATACTGGGAGTGGGAAGCACCACATACCTAGGGGTGGAACAGAAGCACGTGTTCTAGGTCACATATGTTTGTGTTATTTTACATAACATTGATACATATAGAGAAAATCAGTACATATTATTGTTGCATCCATATTCATATTCATATACTGTCATTTCTTTACAGCACCAGCAGCAGTAGAATTGCATCATGCATATGGGTCCACACAGAGTGTTGATGAACAATGTAAGTGTGATGTCATGTAGACATGCAACTAATCTCTAAAGAACACACTGATTGTCCAGCCACAATGTAAAGTAAAGAAAAAAAATAATAATTAAAATGATTACAAGAATGTAAATCAATAATTGTCAATAAACACTAGAATTCAATCACCATAATATAAAATTAAACTGTAGGATAGAAGCCCATCATTTTAGAAAAAAACTCTGTCTAAATAACTAAACTTTCCTAATCTAACTAGAGAATACTATCCCTGATCTAATCTAAAACATAACAGCAAGGCAAAGGCAGGCTTACAGTTTTTAGTGAGTCATTTTTCTTTGATAGTCACTGTACAGCCTTATAACTGATTGCAACCCTTAACTAACTGCCCTTCAACTGGCTTCAGCAATCTCTTTTACAGTCCAGGTTAACCGTCTCAACTGTCTTATTTAAAAAAAAATATATAACAATCAACTCTTTGAAAAGTTCTTTTTCCTGTCAATCATCTGTTCAAAAATCACGTAGCAACCAGGAAATTCTAATGACATCACCTACTGATCAGCTGATTATCCACAGATAGTTTGTACTTTAGAATCTCCCTCACAAACATGTGCAATTAGAAATATATCAAAACACTGGCATATTCTTTAAACATTATGTATAAACAGGGAAATACTCAACATTTTAAAAACGTATTTACATTTTCACAATTAGATGTGCTGGCATACAATACAAGTTAATGTGAGAATATACACAAATCTCTTGCCAGACATGTTAACACAGATGGCAGTATTTTGTTTTCTTCACAGTCTCCATATACTGTTACTGTGACCATTATCTGTTATTGCCTCAGCCTCCTGTCATGCCAGTGCAGTTTACTGTTATAGTGATATTTCTCTCACATTGTAAAATACAGGTACATCTTCTGGGGCATGAACCATGCAAGATGCACCTACAAACAGACTGGGTATGGTTCCCCAACATGTTCATAGGCTGTAGCAATATGTAGAAGACATGTGCTGTAAGAAATGAATGTTGCCATTTTTCTACACAGGGATATCTGACCAACAGGTGCACAGTACATCAGGTGTTTATGAGCAGACCCTGTTACTGTGTTATACATGTCATCATAAGATTATGCTGGGGCCTGCATATATGATTATGTTTGTTTTGTCTGTACTTTCCCATTACAGTATCCACATTATGACACATGAACTTACTACATCAGGATGGTGTCACTGGTATGCTATTACCTCTCTTTCATACATGTCATTGCTGTTACTCCTGCTATTGTCCTACTTTAATACTGTGTCTTTCTACCCCTGCATATGAAAGCCACCAACAGGATCTGAGCCACAAACAAATGGTATATGGTTGTATTACCAAATGTATGTTTTACATCTGTTGGAATGGTCCATGCTAGCATCATTAAGATTGCTGTGTTTATGCCTTTGTTTCACTATAACAGCTGCATTTCATCTTTTTCCACTGGAAACGGCTTCCCATAAAGAAATGTCAGGTGTGTGTTATGCTTGTATTCCTCATAAATGACATGTATGTTGTTTATGTAGCATACTTGTCAACTGCCTTATATATAGGTCCTATGACCCATACACAGAAAAGACCTCTTAGTAAGTCATTATTATCTGTAACACTGTAGTGAAATTTATGTGGCATATGCAACTGATGTTATACAGCATGTTGACAAACACATTTTCTTGGCTTGTGTCACCCATCTCTGCTTTTAGTGCATCAACTGCTTTTATCCTCCATTAGCCCATCCAGTGATCATGATGTGGGATCTGATGTGTTTCAGAATGATAGCATGGCCTCTGACACACAAAACAGTGATAGTCCCACCGAGATGGTGACAGTCACATGCTTCTACTGATGGCTCATCCAATGTTGGCCCGGAAGTTATGACCAGACAGTCAACTCACACTTGTGCTCCTTCGCACAGTGTGTCTCTTCATGCTGTTGTCAACCCATCAGTCTCCTCTGTGGGGCAATCTGGGCCAAGTTTTTCCATACATGGTATGCAGACTTTACCAGGTGTGAGCTGTTAGCATGGCTGCCCTGGACTGAGCTAGAGTAATGCTGAAGGTTGACCCATTCTGTTTGGTAGTGTCAGTTTCACCCCATGGTAATGATGATTGCTGTGCAGGCCACTGACAATGTCATCTGTCTGTGGTTACTGTGAAGTCTGATTCCACAAGAGTTTGACACTTTTATGAAGCATAGGTGATTCTATTTAGTACATTACTGTTTATCCACATTTTAAATATATGTTACTTGTAATATTGACAGCAGTTCTGCATTATGTTCTGAGTTGTTTTCCTGTTTGCATCACTTGATGGTGGACCGACAGGAATGTGTTTCACAGTGGTATGTCCCTTGTCTGCCATATATACATACACCATAATTTGTCTGTATGCATACTTGTGTCACTTGTGGCCTGAGTTGATGATCCTTGTTGTAATTGATTTGTATATGTTCATACTGTTATATGTTATTATTATGTTGCTATGTCTGCTACTCAGTGTGTACATCTACTGGGTAATTACCAATAGATGCAGTCTGTGCTGCTGCGTTGGGGCAAAACCTAAACATCAGTGCTTATTGTGTGTATCTTTGTATGTGTGGCTTGTCATGACTTAAAGGTGTGAGTTAGATGCTTCAGTGTTGCCTGAGTTTGGACTTGTCACACCCTCCATGACACACACCTGTTTCTTCTGCCCCCTGTGTCCTCCTGCTCCTCCTCTGATAGCTGTGGAGTGTCTTCTTCAGACATCTAGGATTCTTGGGGTAGTCAGCTAGAAGACCGTCATGTACTGTTAGCATATTGTAACATGGAGCACCCCATTGTCATCTGTGCTGCCTTTTTAGGTGTGTTTTGCAGTGCACCCCAGATGTGTCCAGACATCTGAACCTAGCTTTTAGTACATCAAAACATGTTCAATGGTATTTCATTTTGCATGCGCTCTATTGTAGGTCTCCTTTCCAGGGTTTGATGGTTCTCTGTACAAGATCATTAACTATGGCTCAATGGGATAACTACAGTCACCTGTTGTAGGGACTAAACACATATGTTGCCATCATGGAAAATGCTGACAGGAATGTCCATGGTTTACATCCTGGCTCTGTTATTGTACTTACCCAGTAATATTCCCTCCGTTATGAGAGTCTTAATAGGGATGTGGGTGCAGTCTATTGCACCAAGTACATGTGGGAAGTATGCAAGGTTATAAAACTGGTGGATAATATTTCTCCATTCCATGTAAGTAGATGGAAAGTGCATGTATTCATCCTTTTTGCACATTACTGTTAGGAATTTTGATAGGATACAACTGGCAGCTGTCTAAGACAGTCCAATAGCATCTCCCATGTTTCTTTTGAAAGTCCTAGATGCCAGTACACACAGCCTCAGACATGCTTTTGTTTCGAGACGGATGGAGCTACGTCACAATGTCTGCAAAGTCATGCGTAGGCCACACATATTACAAATAGCTTGTACCAGCTGTCTGTCTAGTCAGTACCTGCCAATGATTTCTTGATCTAACAGAGGGCTTAGCTGCAGCATTGCTCTCTGTCTAGCTAACTACCTTCTAGAATGCAGAACCACAACCTCCTTCATACTTTGTAGTACCACAACTTCTTGCAGTTCATTCACTGCAGCTACCATTTTTTTTTTTTTGGTCAGTATTATTACGGATTCTGTAGGAATAGCTTCCATTCCTTGCTTTGCAGTATGGCATTTACCAAGGATTTCGGAAACAGAGTTGGCATTGCAGTTTGTCGCATTTAAGTTGCATTGGGTAAGCATTATATGTTTTGGAATCTGACAGGTATGCTCAGAATTTGTAATTATCCCACACTGACTAGTAAAGTATTCAGACTTCTTGAGGTGTACTTTCTGAAATTGCATCAGCAGCTGGTGCACTGAAGTCTTCCTTTGGGCTTCTGTGCTGCAAGTAACAATTTTTTGGACTTTGTCCTGGAGGCTATGGCAATATCTTTAGATAAAGCATTATGGGATGTCCTGAAAAATGCTTTTATTAATGATTTTAAAGTTCTGAATGAGCTACATACTATTTCATTCATCGCAACACTTGCAGCTACTTCTTCAGAGAACCAGTACCATATACAAATATATATATATATATATATATATATATATATATATATATATATATAGAGAGAGAGAGAGATACATAGATAGATAAAGATCCCTCTCTCTCTCAATATATATATATATATATATATATATATATATATTTTTTTTTTTTCACTTCAGAATCTCGAACTTCATATGGTCAAAACCATATGATGAAGGTTTCCGAAGCTTGAAATTCTGAAACAACTCCAAAAAAAAAAAAAAGCAACAAATAAAACATTTCTGCAGGGGGGCAAGCCCCCCTGCACCCTCCCCACCCCCACTACTTAAATATACCAACTCCGAGATCGCACTACAACGAGGAAAAGGGAAATCTCCTGTTCTGCCCTGTATGCAGATCTCCATTCAGAATCTCGAGCTTCTGAAACCTTGATCATATGGTCTCGACCATATGAGGTTCGATATTTCAGAAATTTGACAATCTGAAGTGAACTTATATACATATATATATATATATATATATATATATATATATATATATATATATATATATATATATATATATATATATATATATATATATATATATATATATATATATATATATATATATGTTTTGTTTGTCTTTTCGGCTTTTTCCCAGTAAGGGGTCGCCACAGCGGAACTCCGGTCCACTAAAAATTAGCAGTAGATTTTTACGAAACACCGAGGTGCCAGCTCGACGCCCAACCTTCAACGAAGGCACGCCCATTTACGCACGCATGTCTTTTGAATGCTACCCAATTGTGGAGAGGACATGCAGACTCCACACAGAAGCACTCCCAAGCCACGCCGAGAATCAAACGGGGGAACCTCTTGCTGTGAGGTAACAATGCTAACACCGTACCACCGCGGCGACTCTCTCTCTCTCTCTCTTTCTCTCTCTCTATATATATATATATATATATATATATATATATATATATATATACACACACACACACACACACACACACACACACACACATATATATAGATATATATATATATATATATATATATATATATATATATATATATATATATATATATATATATATATATATATATATATCCATCCATTTAGGGATCACGTCCATGAATATTGGCACCATTGGACTGCATCATAATGATGTGATTAGAGCTCTGGGGCTGACTGACACAATCCCTTCTTTACTAATAGTCTCTGGAAGGTCTGCATATTCTGTGTACTGTCAGTTTCATGCCGATAAGCCTGTTCCCTATAAGGTGATAGACATGTGCTGCTTTTATAGACAGGTTAATCAGAATTGTCCAGGAATATAATCTTCCCATTTGCCCCTCCCTTGCTTGCAGTATCTACCTTATGTCTGAAATGATACTAAGAGGATTAGGCAACTTAAATGAAAATACAGTGCTATCCCATGTTTAGATGTAGATAATTCTAATGTCCTCTGTTTTAATTGACAATAGTACATCAATACAACATGGATTAAAAGAAATTGGCATTTGATTCAAAGGTTTTTTAATAGTTTTAGGAAACATACCAACCTGAATTGTTTAAACCTTACTTTCTCAGAGTCAGCATAGAGCAGCCTGTGTGCCACTGGTAGCAATGTATGATTACATGCACAATTTCTAGGGCAAATAGCTTTCATCTCTTCAAAGTGTACTTAGAACACAGTTACCTGTATAATTTGTAGTAGCTTTTACAGACTCTTTAATAGTCTAGTTATCTTCATGATCTCAGAACTAACTGAGGCTGTACTATCTGAAATCTAAACAGAACACAAAATGCAAGCAAACCTGAGAAAAATGATGTTATAACACTGAAAGACAATTATCCTGAAATGTATGCAGAGAACAAGGCATTTAAGTACTGAAGTTTTACAATATTGGGGCTTTCTTCATTAGAAAAGCATTATATTTTTTTCTGGCAAACATCAACAAAGAACATAGTCTTCAGTTGGATAAGTGCCACATGTCTCTTAGTGTCCTTATAAAACCCATGAAGCAGTGGGAAAGCAATGAATGATTATACTTCTAGAAGAAAAGATGTAGTTAGAAAAATCTTTGACCAACAAAGGGGTTGGTAGCAAATATGTTCACATGTGTTGATATAAAACTCTTGGATTATGGTTCATAATACAAGTAAAATCTTCCATATATTTAAAAAAAGTAAAGAACACCAGTGGTGAGAAATTGTTTATTATGGCAGTGGTTAAGTGCAGTCTCTAAGGTTCATAACTAAATACTAGGGTAGCTGCACTTGTGGTTTATTTAGGTTTAGCCAATTTTCCGGAAGGATGAGGATCAAACGTTGTGTCTGTGAGTAAGCGCCTTCACTATTATGCCAACCCCTCCTTTTAAATATGTGCTTTAAGACTGCATGGGGATTGAACTTGTGACTTTGGTGTTATTAGTACCATGCTTTACCAACCAAGCTAACCAGCCTCCAACTCCCTTGCTCTTGTTGAGTGAGGTAATAAAGTATTTAATACAACTTGGACGAACACAATCTGAGCAGGTGAACTTATACAACTGAACATGAGGAGAATGACTGAAGGCAATGAAAATATGTGTCCTATAATACATGTTTTATATGTCAGAGACCACAGATAGAAATTAAAGCAGATGTCAGAGCTGAAAATAATGGATGAGCAGAATAGTGACTAAATAGGGTTCACTTCAAAAGATTTCTTTATGGGAATTTTTGGAATAAACTTTTTATGTTTATATGTATCTGTCCAATTAATGCTGTGGAAGGCAGAATTAGAAATATCATTTTTTATTTTACTTTAAAATTTTAACATTTGTATGTTTTCACCAAACATCAGACAGTTAAATGCCAAACAAATAAAACATTATCAACACTGCATCACTCAATGGAAAAATGCAGTTAGTTTGGGAAAAAAGAAAAGCAATGTTTTTTGAGCAACCCCCTGCTCTACCATGCCAGCTTAACTTACATATATTAACTCCAGGACCACAGACAAAGGGCAAAGACCACCTCCACAGAGAGCCTGACCTGCTCCATTACCAGCACAAAACTGAATACAACATTCTGAAGATACCAAACAATATTGACAGTATACCTCTCACGAGTCCCTCATTTTCAGGGATGTCCCTCATTTTGGCTCATTATCTAGCATCTTTCTGTAGTTTAAACCAATTACCATGTCTTGGTATCTAGGCATTATTCTTGGTGAAGGCAAAACACTACTCAAAACCAGAGTCTTTCCTGATTTGAAACATTATGTACATATTGTGCATCTTGATATTACATGCTATAAATAGAAATGCTCCTTTAAATATTTATGCGTCATTATGTATTATGCAGAGATGCTGCACGGTTCAGTTAATAAGTCTTTAGTAAGATAGTTTTGTAGTTAAGTGATGCATAAAAAAGATGGCTGTATCTCAACCAATTTTAAGAAGATGACCTCACATTGAAGAAGGTTGTGTGCCTGTAACAACATTTCTTTGTAGTATGCTATCATAAAAAAAATTATTGTGGATTATACCTGAGGAAACATGGAAGTATTTCTACAATGAAAGTCAGAAGGAATAGGATATATATGAAAGTGTATATGTCTTGTGAACATTTATTCCTAACTATGAAAGGAAATACTGGGCTTTATTGTGACAGACAGTGTACTTTAATTTATGGGACCCTGGAACTTAGAAAGGAAGCAAGCAAGAGATACATTATATGATTTTTTCTTTCATTATCACTTCTTTGTATGAGAAGAGCCAACACCACTGACTTTTGTGTCATTTTATAATAAACCTTTTTTATTATTTAATGAACTTGTAGACTTTAACGCATTGGTGTACCACAAAGGTCAGTGCAGTGGGCATTTTTGCCAGCATTATTTATGCCAAAAGTCTAACTTTCCTCTGACTGTTTTGCCCAGAGTAATACAATTTACAGCTAAGTTATTCTACCTGAAGTCTTGGGTTTGTTACTAGCTGACTATTCCTTGTGTGTTTGCTATATTATTGTTGACTGGAGTGCATCTATATCGTACCTACCTGAACACCAGGATAACCATCATCAGTAACTTTTGCAAACCATAGCTTCTGTTGTTGATGGTATGGTGCCCATTGCATAGATATGTCACTAAAAAGAACAATTCCAGCATACGTAAAATGACCAGAGAGGAAAGACTTATGGCATACATTATGGCCTTTGAGTGGTATGCCAAGTCTGCCAACCAAGACTAAGGGAGCTGAAGTGAATTGGCCATCATGGATATGGAACTGATTGACTATCAGGTATTTAAAAATTCAAAAATGGCATTGTTAGTTCTAGCTGCCATTACCTGTCAGATACAAGCTCAAAAGTTGATCAGCTGTACATTTCTCCACAAAAAAAACCCAAAAAGCAGAAAGATTTGTCTTGTGTGTTTTGAAGCATATCACTAAAACTGTTATCAATACTGAAAATAAATAATAGAAATATTAAGTTACCAATAACATTAAAGTGGCTTTGCTGCTACTTTATGAAAATGGGTTTTTCAAAGGGAATCTAAGGAAGCTGAAATTACATTGTATGAGTAGACAGACTGTTAATTAATGAAACTATGTTTAAAACTAAATAGTGTAGAAAGTATAGTTGTGAAAGTAATATTGCCATAACAGTAGCTATTTTAATAGATCAGCATTGCAGTAGATCAAGCTATCATACTTACAATTAGCTTAAACTATTAAATAGCTGCTTCCTGTAGTCTGGAGGTGCAAGGTTTGATTCCTTCAACCTTCATTGTTGAATTGTGTGACTCTGAGCAAGCCACTTATCCCAAAACCACTCACAGGCTGAGTCTGAAAAGGGTCCATGGAGAACAGTGCTCTACCCTGGAAAGAAATTCAAATAAAATAAATTTCACTGAGTCAGCCTGTATTTCTCTGAAGTGGAAGCGAATGCTTGAGATTTACAGATGACTATGTTTGCAGATGATTGCAAGCTGGGGGTTAGCATCGACTCCCCTACAGACACTAATATTCTTCAAGAAGGCTTATCTCTGACTAAGAAATGGTGCCAAAGTCATGGTCTTAAACTAAATGCTAAGAAATGCATAATTATACCCTTTGGAAAATCAACCATTCTGGCTAATTACCATGTTGATAATATGCCCTTAACAGTCAACCCAGTAGTCAGGGATCTGGTGACATATGCATGCAGTAGCCTTACCTTCGACCACCATGTAGCCACAGTGGTGAGGAAATCCTTTTATACTTCACAAGTTATAACAAAGGACATGGCATGTAGGTCCACAGAGGTCATTATCGTATTGTACTCTGCCCTTATCAGACCAAGCATACAGTACAATGTTCTCTTTGGTGTGTACCTGACCGGGCATATGCAGCAACTACAGCAAAGTCAGATGTTTCTTACAAAAAGAATGCAAGGCATAACAAACTTGCCTTACACAGAGCACCTTAAAATCCTTTCTCTCAACTCATTCTCATACAGATTGCTGAGGGGATGATCTATACCTAACTTAAAAGACATTCATAATCCCCACACTTATAAATCTCCTGATATTTGTAAGTCAAGCAGCACCAGAAATACAAGGTTTAGGGACCTGTGACTTAAACGAAACATGCTGGAGAGACAGGTATGCATCCGAGAAACTACCCCTCCTAAGAAACAGGCTTCTCATCCACATGAAGCTGAGTTTACCTATTACCCAGTTTAAGTACAACCTTGACCAGTGGATGGGCAAAAGGAAATTAATGCCAGGCTTAGCACTAATATCCCTTATGGACAGAGGAAACTTATAAACACATGTCCCTCAATGTCCTATTTGGATACAGGATGTCATTATTCTTTTGGGAAAACTCAGCTTGGCTTAGAAAGACCCTCCCCCCAGTCATTAGCTTAGTAACAATCTTTGGATTAGGGTTATATCATACAAAGGAAATGACCAACTGCTCAGTTTTTCAAACGTTAACGGTAACTTCTATGCACTGTAACATCTAAGAGCTCAAGCAGATTTCCATATAAAAGCCAGCTAGAGTACTAAAAGATTCATGGCTTTCTTGCCAAAAGAAGGGAGGCAACAGCCTTGAAAGAAAAAAAAAACATTAGGAAATATAAAACAAAAGTAACTATGTACATAAGAGTATGTACACCCATACCCTGTCAATACCAGAACACCCAAAATAAGGGGATTGTAGGAAGGAATGGCTTTTCCAACAGTGATCTATTAGAACATATACTGTTATAGTAAGTTTTCTTACACAGCTGTACTGTGTTCAACATTAGATCAACGTTTCAGTAGTCTAAGTTATTAGAGAAAATTACCGTAGCTTAGAAACATACAAGGAGGAGGAAAGAAATTAAGAATCTAAGAGTCTCTGGAACATGGTCCTAGCAAAGCCTGTTCAGGACTTAGAAAAAAATGCAGAGTGTAGTGCTTTGTAAAAGAGTGTACTGTGGACCATGTTGCTGCCTCTGGAATACTTCTAGCATCCAGTCCTTTCCAAAATACCAAAGAAAATGCTAAACAATGAGTAAAATGGGCCCTAACCCTGCATAGAAGCTGCTTGTTATGGTGTGTGCAGCACAAAGAAATGGCATGAGACAACCATGTCAAAACAATCTACTTTGACACTGGTTGCTGTTTTCCTTGCCTTCACAGGAGAGACAGACAATTTGCTTTCCTGAAGAGATTTGTTTTGTCTAAGTAGTGTCTGAGCTTCCTGTGGGCATTCAGAGTATGCAAAATTCCATCTCCCTTGTTTTGGCTTCTGGAAAAAGACAGGGATATTAGAGGACTGGCTCAAGGTAAACTAAGAAACCAGTTTAGGCATGAAAGAAGAATTTATAGGCCACTCTGGTGTCATCAAGAAATAAAGCCCTAACTATGGACCAGGCAACCTAGGTTCGATTAGTGGCTTGGGAGAGTGAAGAAGCAGCAGGGAGGGTTTGGCATTCCCCTTCTAAAGGGAGGGCACTTGCTAGTGATGCTCCACAGAGTGAAGGCATGGTCCAAAGAATGGAGTTGCCACTGGATGCAGCTAGTGACAGTCTGGGCAGGGAAAGGTAAAAGTGGGAAGGGCATATAAAAATTAACAAAAAAGAAAGACACAAAACAGAATCACTGATGGCTTAGCCCCCATGATGCTCTTAACATCAACAACTGGTCCCAGCAACATCATTTCAATGAGAGGATGGAAGAATGCTTGTAGACTCAACATGGATGCAGTGTACTGGGGGCTGGTATCAATGAGGTCTGAGGGGACCAAAAATGTAAAAAAAATGTTTTCAAATAAACCCTGTCCTTGTGAAAAATTAGGTAGAGTTTACTCACTATAAGACCTTGTAGCTCAGATACTCTTATGTCAGAAGTCAAAGCTATGAGTAAAATATTTTCCATGTTATGAATCTCAATCCATTCTGAAGAGATGGTCCAAACAGAAAAAGGGTAAGCTTTTCAAGCAAAAAATTCAGATTGTAAGGAGGAGCCACCAACTTTCTAGGTTGGACAGATATGTGAAACCCATTTCAAAAACTCATTGACTTGGGAACAGGAAGATGGGGAGACCTAAGAGCAGACAAGCAGAAATAACTTCTTGATAAAAGAGTAAGGAAGGAGAACAAAAACTCAATCAAATAATGAAGAACCAGAGGCATCTGAGCCTTAAAAGAATCCCGGTTCTTGGACTGGCACCAACTAGAAAATCTTTTCCACTTAGACATACATGATTTTCTAGTAGCAGGTTTTTTGGCATTTTTCAGTACTTTCTTCACATCTTCAGAAATCAAAGACAGATGCCTAAAGGTATCAAAATTCATTCATCCAGACAGTTAGTTGAAGATTATTCAGGCAGAAGTATATCAAACAATCCTGACCTTGTGAGAGTAAATTCAGTCACTTGGGAAGCTTGTAGTTTTGCCCTTGGCCAGATTCAAAGGACAGGAAAAACACTATTGCTTGGGTCAAAAGGGGTAAGTACTATTATCTTTGGGTAGTCCTTCTGGATCTTCAGAAGAACACCGTGCATCAGTAGAAAGTGTAGAAAAAGCACAGAGGAGCAATTCCATCTATTTGAATGAGAAAGCATCCGTCTTTCACACCTAACTGCAAGGAATCTTAGAGCATAATTTATTTAACTGTATGTTTGAAAAGAGGCAAACAGATCTACTATTTGTTCCTAGCAGCTGGATCAATTGCTGGAAGAACCAAGGGTGCATTTTCCATTCATGAGGGACTGTACTAATCCTGTTTACTTTGTCTGCAATAAAAATTCACTCTGACAATATATAAAGCATGAAGTGTCAAACTGAACTAAGATGCTACCTCTCAGATCATGGTACCCACAATATGTTTATGCACCACATCACCATTGAGCTGACTAAAAAATCTTTAGATGTCCTGGCTACCAGAGATAATTTAAAGCTCTCAAAGCATTTATCACTGTCAACATTGACATTAATGTGTTTTTGTCTGTCATTTGTTCCATAAACCTTGCACTTGCACACCTTTTGACCTTTTGAGATTCTTTCCATACCGGGTCTGAAAGATCTGCTATGATACACAGAAGAGGAGGTGGGACAGAGAATAAAAGACCTAGATTCTGACAGAACTGGCCTACCCACCCTAGAACTTCCCTACTTACAACCCCTGGATCAGGGATCTGAAAAGATAAAAGATGTGGATGCTGAGTGTCCTGAGGTTCCACTGAATTTTCCTCATAAATAGTCTGGCCTAGAAAATCATAAGACTCGTGCACACCAAGTATTCAAAAATACTGAGAAATACATTAACAGATACCACAGTTTTATTGGAAATACTAAAGAAGAACTTTAGGTATATCTCCACTTTGTCTGGAGGAAAATCAAGGCTCTTTCCATGGCAGAATCTAACATCCCAGGAAAACTGTTATGTGAGAAGGGATGCAAGAAGACTGCTAGGTTTTCTTGAAATCCTAGACTGAGAAGGAAATTTTGAATACTTGTCAAGAACTCTTATCAACTGGAAAAATGTCCTCAAATATAAGACAACCATCCAACTCTAGAAAAATGTGAATGCCTTGAAGCCTGATATAAGCTTTTACTGGAGCCAGAGGGGGGGGGGCAGAGGGAGAGAGAGGGAGACAGAGAGGGAAAGTTTGCAAGTGGAAGAAGGCTAGCATGAGGAGGCAAACACTTGTTCTGATTTTTTTTTTATTTTCTTTGATTTTGAGACTTCCCTTTTTCTTTTTGGGGTGTTTCCTTGCCATCACTTTTCAAAATCCTGTTTGCCTGCACTTTACTGCTTAAATTGCTTTTTGATAACGGGAACTGTGGTTAAAGATTTTTTTTCACTTAAAAGGGAATTTTGAAAATTATGGTAACCCCTTGAATTAACTTTCCCCTCTCATCAAATCTCTTATGTACACTGACTGCAGAAAGGCCAAACAGAACATCCTTGTCCAGGGGAGAGTAAAATTTCAGTCTTAACATCTTCAGGAAGATTTTGAGAATACAACCAAACAAATCAGCTCATGACTGACCCAGAATCAAAAGCTCTTGAGCGTATCAGCAGTGCCATGAATGCTTAACTAAGAAGATTTCAAATATTTATTTTTTCACCTCAGAAGGGGGGGGGGGTTAACAGCTAATGTCTTCGTGTTATTAAAAGACAGAATAATAATACAAACGTAAGCTTGTCAGTTATCACATTTGTTTACCAAGTTCTGAATGCTAAAATGGCAGACGAATAACCTTTCTTCCTAAGTTTGTCAAAATCTTTCCCATCTTTATCAGAAGGAATAGAATTATCATTAGCAATTTGTGTAGCATAAGCAGTTTTGCATAAGAAAATCACTGCAGGGTGCACAAAGGGTATTGTTTAGCAGCAAAAATGTTCTGAAAACTTTGGGTGATCTAATTGTCTTTTTATTGAGCTGTCAGAAGCCGCAGTGGTGCAGCGGCAGCGTTGTCACCTCACAGCAAGAGGTTCTCCTGTTTGATTCTTGGCTAGATTACCTTCTGTGGGGAGTCTGCATGTCCTCCCTGTGATCAAGTGGTGTTCAAAAGACATGGGTGTGCCTTTGTTGAAGGTTGGGCTGGCACCTTGGCACCATAAAAATCTACTGTCAATCATTAGAGGACTGGAGTTCTGCTGTGGTGACCCCTAACCAGGAAAAGCTGAAAGAAGAACAGCAACACAAGCTCCTTGCAGTTAGAGCATGTGGAAGATGC
>NC_056732.1:925855161-925875161 GCF_019279795.1 Protopterus annectens
TTGCAGTAGCTCTCTAATAAATCAACACTGACATATTCCATTTCATAAATAGTATTTTTTATTACATGATATACTAGAAAAATGAATGGGAACCTACACAAGCACATGTGCACCCCCACACAAGTATACACCTATGCATACATGTCATAAACACTGTACATTACTGCAGACATTTTAAAACATGAAAACTGTTTTTCCTCTAACTTTGCATTCATAATATAATCATTTTAAAAAAAATGCGTTCTGTAAAAAATGACTCTAAGATGTGTTTGTCTTTTCTTTAAAGTTTATGCTGCAATGCTAAGATAATTTTTGTGAGATTTCCAGCATACACATTGTGTTTTTGTAGAAACATAAATATATTGTCCATTTTTGTGTCCTAGATGTCTTACAAGTTTTACTGCATGTTATATACACGTCAGTATTGTGTATACACCTCTGCATCAGTTCTCATAAAAACTTCAACAAAGTAAATGGTCATCCATTGCTTCACCTCTCATATGGGCCTTATTATCAAATGACACTAAAATCATATCAACTGCATGCCCTGAAAAAGGAGAGGATGAGCATTACATCCCAGTTCGTGTAAAAGTTATTTGTTTTTCAGCTGGCTATGCTGCAGCTGTTTACTTACTGACTCATTATGGTTTGTCAAAAAGGTAACTGGATTGGAACGCTTTAATAAGAAGGCATAAAAATAGTTAACAAAATAAGGTTGATATTCCTTATGACCCTCTCAAGACAGAATTTATCAACTTTCATTTAATGTGGGGTCAAGAGTGACATAAGTGCGACCCTACTCATCTTGATGCAGTTATCAGTTAATGATTCATGTCCTTCTGTCTCTCTGCTGTATTAGCAGTCAGCTTCACATCCCCCAGGCAGTTGGGCACAGTTTATTAGAAACATATCTTTAAATGCACACTGCGCTCCAAACTGAGGGAACAGTTTTCTTCTGCTTGACACAGTAGTTAATCACCTCCTGTGTGGCCATTTGGCAGTTTCAGGAAACTTTTCTTTTTCCTCCAGAACTGACATTCTGAAGCCCAACTAATAAAGCGCTAATTAAAGAAAGCATACTGAAGACATGAACACTGGGGGCCATGAGTAATTGACTACATATAAGACAGGGCTGAGACACGTCACTTTATCTGTTGCTCCTGATTATGCTCTAATTCGAATATCAATATTTCTCTGCACGCTAAGTTGCTTTGGGAAAAGGCTCAGGCTTCCTTACACAAGTGTAGCACTCCACTGGGAGCATCAAAAGATAACAGTTTCCCGTACATTCAGCTCGGAGCTGTTGCAGAGATTTAGAGAGGTGGCAACAGGCAGCATAAAGAGACTAGGTTTTCTAATGTTTTTGCTGCTATGGGAAGCTAAACATCAAAGGAAAATAATAAACTGTGCCATTAAATCTACTAGACTCTGTTGTCGATGTATACATATCCTGTCTATGATGAGTAGACATTAATTTAAGAAGGTCGATCATGCAGTATATTATACACAGATGTAGGAGTTTACCATAACAAAGAAAGTATACAAAAAAGTAAAAATATATTTTCAATGTGTTTTTTTTTTCATTTTTCATTTTATTTTCTACTAAGTTAATATAGTGGTCATAGGTGCCTTAATGAAATGCATAGATTCAAGTAGAATTAACCTGTCTGATCATTTTAAAAGAAAATTCAACTTGTTTTTAATTATTTATGTCTTGAACTAGTTATTTGTTTTATCTGTTAACTGTTTTAACCATTTGGGTAAGACTTATTTTCTAAAGGAACTTAAAGAAAAAGGCCCACACCATCACTAACTATGCTCAACCATACACATTGTGTTAACAACAGCAGTGCATAACTAGTGGGACAAAATTAAAAATCTTAAGATACTAAGAAATGCTGCCAGAAAACAAAATGCCGATAAGTTACATGCTGTATTGCTTGACATATGAATCAAATAGAGCAAACATCTGGAGGAAGAGATACAACAAACACATTTGCTACCATGAGAATAACCTAAGGCATTTGAGATGCAGGTATAAAGAACAATAACAGATAAGGCAACTCAAAGCAGACAAGAATTCTAGAAGGATATTAACATGGAACTCTGAAGCTGTCTGATGGAAGTTTTGTCAAAACAAGCTGGTAAATGAGCAAGACCCATAAAACTAGTGGAGGTGATAAAAGGTTATCACACTGTTACACAACAAGGAGACTATAATACTGATATTACTATATTATAGACAGATGAATTGCAAAGTGCATACACTACCAGGTTAGAGATCATACAATACAGGGTTAGACATTGCCAGAAGTTAAGGTTTAAATGCACAGTCAGGTGACTGCTTCATTCTCCACTACAAGAGTGACTAGTGCAGGCAATACATATCCTCAGGAGTAGGGGACAATAAGGTATGTCCTATGCCGCAGTTTCACATAAGAAGGACATTGATATTTTGGGTGGTCCTGGGATATGTGTTTTGTTAACTAAGCTATGTATGTCTTAGCATTCCTCAGCAGGTACATGGAGGTATGCATGTACATGAGGCAGAGTAATGTTTCACTTACTGATGTGGGTCTCAAGTCCTGCGCTCTAAGGAAGGGGATAGGACTTCTTTAAATTTACTGAGCCTTTTTATATAAAACCATTTATTACCCATATTTCCTCTGTCTTGACATTTTTTGGGAGCAGCCTCCTTAACTAAGGAATGTACCAATTAATAATAGGCAACATATGAAATGGCAAGGAATAAATTACAATTTGACACTAAGACTATTAATTTAGAAGGTCCTGCAGTGGAGATGATATTATTACTGTCTGGCATTTGTTATTCATATGCTCAATTTACAATCACATTTTCTTAAGTGATAAAACTGCATGTTATTGAGTGGTAAGATATGAAATTTTATTGTGGGAAACAGAAAAATACACTACCACTGTTCATGTATATATAATGGACACATTTTCAATTTGTTGCTAGTAGTTTTGAAGAACTGCAATATGTCCATATGTACAGTAATATTTAAAACTTGACTATTAAACCATTGCTTGGCATCATACAAAACTTTAGATGATGTTGAAGAAACTGTTATTGATCTTTGCATTGTAAGCTTATATCTTGGAGTATATTCAATGATATTCATATCGTTAATTATACAAGGAGGCATAATTTTCATATTTCTGTAAATACCTCAGTAAACAAGTACTCGGAAAGGTATTTCTTGATGTCAATTGAAAGCTTAGATGAAGCTGAATAACATACTCTGAAGCCATATGTACAGATTGTAATATAACTGGGCATTATTTTATAGTAGGATATAAAGACTGTAAATAGACTGAAAATTGTTATTGTGCAGAGGATTTTGTATTACCGATGACATTGATATCTGAACATTTGAAGTACTTTTCACAAGATACTTCTCTTTGTTTGTTTTTTAACATGATTTTTAAAAAATGCTCTGGAATGTAAAGATGTATGCAGTATACAGGTGTATAGAGGTGTGATATTCTCTAGTTTAAGGATGAGTTAAAAATGATAAGATAAGGTATATTAAATTATGTTTTTGTTTAACTTTTCTCTGATACCTATATATTCCTGTCAGTTTTCGACTTGGGCTGTTTTTTGTTTTAAAATATATATAGAAAAAGACTGCATGGTGTTTTTTCAGCCTGTTTGAGTCACTGTGCGATGCTCATATGGCCTCAGGAAAATTTAAATTCAGTAGGAGCCATGTTGAAGCACACACCCTTGTGGAAAGTAGTTAAGCACTGTGGCATGCTAATAACTGCATAAGCACCTGAATAGCATACTAATCAACCCAGGAGACACCAAACAAGCTAGAAAGCAACTGTGTAGACTCCGTGCTGGCGTTACATCTGTATTCAAAAACGTTTTGAATACAGCCACGGAAAGGAGTCTATAAGGCATACCGCTCCACCTCTCAGAGCAAGAAATGTGGAAAAAGACATCAATAATGGGGGGACAAAGGCCCAGAAATAGGGACACTTTTTAAATATTGCTGTTAAAAACTTAGAGAATTGATTGAACAACAGGTTTGTAGCAGCAGCAGCAGTTAACAGCCTTGTGCACCTCTTGAACTCTTACACATACCGCTTGGCATCTTAGCACAAGAAATCTGGACAAAGCCTGACGTAATGGGGGGACAAATGCACAGAAATAAGGACACATTTTAAATATTGCTCTTATTAACTTAGAAAGTTGATTGAATAGCAGGATTTGTGTTAGCATGGATTTTCTGAAGGTTAAGAAATCTGAAACTCAAATGTATCATTTAGTGACTTTAATCTTTAGATCATCCCAGTGATTTCTTTAATCTTTAGATCATCTAAGTGATTAATCAAAAAACACATTTTATGAGAAACAGACCAAAAATAGGAGGCAAAAACTGGATATTCTGCAAAAATCTGCACAGTTGAGAGGTATTGAGGTATCTGGATAAGTTTAAAATAAACAGGGGCAAAGGTTCAAAATAGAAACATATTATAACTGTTTTGCATTAGCATGCATTTTCTGAAGCAGAGTGTTTTGTTTGTTTGTGTGTGTGTGTGTGTGTGTGTGTGTGTGTGTGTGTGTGTGTGTGTGTGTGTGTGTGTGTGTGTGTGTGTGTGTGTGTATGGAAGTGAGAGACAATGAGTGACATAGAGGTTTGCATATCTGCACTTTTCAATTGAAAACATCTGGATAAAGCCTAAAATAATGGGAGAACAGAGGCACAAAAATAGGAACAGATTTTAATTATTGCTCTTATCCACTCCATTTATAATACCATTTAATTTATTTTGCACTTCCTTACAGAAGTTTCACTTCTAACTCCCGAGGCAACAATGCACATATTATTTTATTAGCGTGAATTTTCTGATGGGTATGAAGTCTGGAAACTCAAACATCTAGCATGGGAAATTATGTGCTCCCCTCACCCATACACAGCCAAAACCATCCCCACATTAGATGGTGGCTTCAATGAAAACTGTACCCCTAGAGAGTTCCCTATGCATGCCTCATGCACTAAAGAACATCCTCCATGGTTTATATGCTGTATAAACCATGCATCTAAACAGTTACTAGTAGCAATATCTAACACTCCTGTTGAGGTCAGTAATACAGTGAGCCATGCTGCTTCCCTCCCCCGAGTATGGGTGAGCTGGTCATAGCCACTGACTCCCATAATCCTCTGCCCAGCTCCTCTAGCACCCCAACTGCTAATTAAGACCGCCTAGGCTGTAGTCAGAGCTTTGTTTTTCTATGCCACCAACTTAGCAATATTTAGCAATGTTTGAGAGTAGGATTTATAAATATGCTCAGAAAAACTAACAGTATTTCCATATTTATAATGCTCATATTTTTATTTTTATGTACAGGCTGGATGCAACAAAATGAGAGTAACAATAGCAACATAAATCCATAATAGATATCCCCGACACCCAGACGAACAGTACACATGCAAGTAATGCAGACAGCTAAAGGTGTGTGCACTAATCAAAATAAATATAAAAAAAATGAAACAGACTGTTCATAGTTATATGTCAGCATATGCAATATGTAGCTGACAAAATGCAGGAATATCCATTCAAAAAGCAGTACTCCTCTGTGCAGATATATCCCAAAGTAATTCCCTCCCTTCTGTGTTCAACATTGGGCTCTCCTTCAGTTTCCCTAGCTACACTGTTGCCAGTGGTATAGATTCAAGGTAGTCAGCATGGTGAAGATGCAAAGAAGTCTGAACTCATTAGAATTGCTGAATGCAAAAAAATTGGATGTTCTTCGTCTACCATTGCTGCAGTCCTGACATATGGGTATTCCGCTGTCCACCATCGGCCCGAATACCAAAGGGCTAGAATCTGGCGTCGGTCATGGCGCTCGAGGCTGACATCAGTATGTGCCAGTACAAATGCGCATGACCGACGCCATACCCTCAGTCTTTCTTGCCGCGTGGTCCTAAGCAGAAGCAGTGTTTGCTTTCTGGAATTGTCGGTTAGTTTCAGACCGAGACCGTTGGCTGTATTTGAGGACACTTTTGTCTTTCTTGCCTCAGTATTACCGGCTGTCAGAAAAAGTTAATAACTGTATTTCTTGTGGGAAACAGATTCCTCATAGGGATTACCATTTACTCTGTATTCCTTGTTTGGGCCTGAGCACGGCGTTGTTGGGTGTCGCTTTGTGCTGCCTTTGATGAGTGCACTATTACGGACTGTGCTAGGCTAGTGTTTGTTAAGCAATTATAACATGCCGTCGGATTCTCCGCCCATTCGGCTAAAACACGCAGGAGTAATCGCTGCGGTCCAAACAAGATGAGGAGCCACTGACTACTTCAACGGCTCCTTCTGACAGTTTTCAAGGGGAGCCTTTGCTACTTCAGGAAGTGGCTTCTCCTGTTGTAGGCCAGGCTGAAGGGGCTTCTCATGTGTCGGTGGTTCCCTCCCTCACAGAGTTTCTAGGCCTCCCCTTCTCATAGTAAAAGCCTTTCTAAATCTAATTCTGCCCCTGCTGGTGTCTGTCCACAGGGTCCAGCTCAAAGCACATGTTAAAGGTGGCGGAGGATTTGATTACTTTTTCTATGCCTCCCCTGAGAAAGGCCCAGGGTAGAGCCAGGGATAGAGGGTCTGGATCAGTCTTCCAATGACCCTGATTCTTCTGTGGAAGGGCTCCAGGATTTCCCTCCCTACTCTGATTCAGAGGCTGAGGATTCTCCTCCCTCTGCATCCCCTCCTGAAGATTTTTCTTTTCTGAAACCTTGCATTCCATGAGGGAGCATTTTAAATGGGAAGGCCAGGATTATTCTGATTCTCGTAAAAGGCTTAGAGAATTCTTGTTTTTGCCTCAGCATAGGCCTTTGGCTATTCCCCCTGTATTGGATGTTGTTCAGGATGTATTTTCTGAGGCTTCTCTTAACCCTGACTCTTTGCCTCCTGCCCTGCTAAACCAGATAGATACTGCAGGGTACAAGCTCACTAGTATTTATACAAGAGTCCTAGGGCTGACCCAGCCACCATTACTCAAGGCCCCAAGGGTGTCAGGGCTGCTGTGGTTAAGAATCCAGTTCCTTTGGACATGGATGCTAGAGCTCTGGATAGGTGGGGTAAGAAGTTGTATACCTCTTCCACTTTAGCTATGAGTGCTTTACATTGTCAAAATTATTTGCTGGGCCAATTGAATTGTGAAGTTGATGCTTTATCTGAAGGTATTGAATGTAAAGAGCTTCAGGATTTAGTGCATGTTTCAGACCAAGTTGGTAAGCACTCTTTGCAATGTGGTTTTGATGCTTTACAGGCTTCTTCCAGGGTGGCTGCTACTAGTTTAGTTCTTCGCAGGCATGCCTGGTTAAAAGTCCAGACGTTGTCAGAGCATGTTAAGGCTCGGATTATGGATGCTTCTTTGCAGTCTGATGTTCTTTTGGCCCTCCGGTTGAATCAGTTTTGAAATTATGGAGGAAAACGCTAAGTCTATGCAGACAGTTAAGGATTGTTTACAGGTTCAGCCCCCTAAGTTCAGTAGGAATTGGCCTACTAAAGGGTGGTCTTTTCCCTCTTCAGATTATCAGTCTAGGGGCAGGTCTAGGCGAGGTAGGGGTAGAGCTTCCTCTCAGGGCCCTGCTACTCCTAGGACTTTGGGTTCTTTTACCCCTTCTGCTGGGGAGGGCAGGGGTCAGTCCTTTCGAAACAAACTCAATGACCTGCGTCTTCAGCTGTCGGACTCTGCCATGCTGGCAGCTCCTCTAGGAGGAAAACTGGGACTTTTTGCAAAGTATTGGCATTTGGTTACCCAGGACAATGGGTATTGGACATTGTAAATCGAGGCTACAAATTTTATTTCCACACTTTCCCTCCTTTCAAAGGTATGCCAGATGTGCCTCATCAGCAAAGACTGGAAGCATAGGCAAAAAAAAAAAAAAAAATTTCTTCTCTACTTCAGTGGAGCAATACAGGAAGTACCTTCTGCTGAAAGAGGCACAGGGTTTTATTCCGTCTTTTCTTAGTGCCAAAAAGTAAATACTTGGAGACCAATTCTGGATTTGTCCATTCTAAACACCTTTTGGAAATTCCAAAGTTCAAGATGTTAACGTTGCAGCAGTTGCTGCCTATGCTGGGCAGGGCTCATTGGATGGTAACTCTGGATCTCACAGAGGCCTATCTTCACATTCCTATCTTGCCCAGTTCCAGGAAGTTCCTGAGATTTCGGAATGGGAATTTGCATTATCAGTTCTCTGCATTGCCCTTTGGCTTGTCTACTGGGTATTCACAAAAGTCCTGGCTCCAGTAATTGCTTTTCAGACTACAAGGAATTCAAATTTATCCTTATCTGGACGACTGTTTGTTTCTGGCTCAAGGCAAGCAAGAACTTCTTCAACATCTTCACTATGTAATGACAGTTTTAAGATGCCTAGGGTATTCTGTGAACGAAATAAAGTCCAGTCTAGTACCCTCACAAGAGATGTGTTTTCTGGGTGTGAGACTGAATACAGCAACCCAGATGGCATTTCTTACCCTGGACAAACAAAGACATCTTCATCAATACTTCCAACAGCTTTCAGTAATGTCCAGGCTGACTGCAAGGACAGTCCTTCAAGCCTTAGGGTTCATGGCATCTTGTATTCTAGTGCTTCCCAATGCCAAACTGCATATGAGGAAGTTACAATGGTATCTCAAAAGCGTGTGGACTCAACACAGCCACGATTTGGACACTGTCATTCAGATTCTCCCTTACATACAAAAGAATTTCTGTGGTGGGCTCAGGAATGTCACCTAAACAAGGGACTCTCTGTGACCCAGCCAGAGGCATGTCAGATAAGTCGGCCTGGGGAGCTCATCTCGAAGGAAAATGGATTCAAGACCTTGGCCCCCAGAGCTACTTCATTTACATATCAACATGAAAGAGATGCTGGCAGTTCAATTTGCTTTGGAAGCATTCAAGAGCCTACTTCAATCAGGACTGGTGTTGATTCGAACAGACAACACAACAGTCATGTGGTACATCAACAAGCATGGGGAACCCATTCTTATCCATTGTGCAGACAAGCAATGCTAGTATGGGAAACTGCTTTAAAACTGCACATCACTCTTCGAGCACAGTTTCTGCCAGGAGCACAAAATTCTTTAGCAGATGTTCTGAGCAGACAGATTGTGGATCTCATGAATGGAAGTTGGATCGTCAGGTGTTTCTGCAGTTGGCCATGGCTTGGGAACTCCAGACATAGATCTGTTCGCTTCTCCTCTGACTTATCAACTGCCAAAGTTTTGCACAAGGCTATTTCATCCAGCCTGGAAAATAGATGCACTATCCTTCAGCTGGAGAAACCTGCATGTGTATGCCTTTCCTCCTTTGCCTCTTCTTCCAAAGGTATTGTGATGATTCTGATAGCACCAGATTGGCCTCGACAACATTGGTGCCCTCTTAAGGAGTTTAATTCATGGGACACCTTGGCCATTACCACAGTTTCCTCACTTATTGACTCAGGAGGACAATCATTTTCTCAATATCAGGTGCAATCTCTTTACCTGACAGCCTGGAGAATTCAGTTTTGAGGAAGGAAGGCCTGCAGCTTCCACAACAAGTTTTGGATGTTCTTTCCTACTACTCTGAAAGTTTAATCTGATAAATGGAAGAGATGTTTACTTTGGAGTGCAGCTCACGGCTTTGATGTTAAATTGCCTAACTTGAGTTGTATTTTGCAATATTTGACTGTTTTGTTAGACAAGGGATTGTCTTTCTCTTCTGTTAAAGTGCATGCTGCAGCTATTTCTGCTCACTATGAATGTGACCCTCCTTTGTATTCTCGTCCATTGGTTAAACAGTTTCTTAGAGGGGCAAGGAATATACCACTCCAGCCTGGGATCTTAATTTTGTTTTGGAGAAGCTGACTCTGCCTCCATTTGCACCTGCAGCTACAGCTGAGTTGAAGTTGTTGTCTTGGAAGACTGCTTTTTTGTTGGCTGTTACTTCTCGAAGGGTCTCTGAATTACAGGCCCTAATGGCAGAACCATTTCTGATTTTTCACTAATCCTACTTTTATGCCTAAAGTAATTTCATATGTGGCACTGAACCAATCTATACATTTGCCTACTTTTTCTGCTGACCCCCAAAATAAAGGGGTGAAAGTTTTGCATTCTTTGGATGTGCATAGGCATTTAAGATATTATTTGAGCAGAACCACAGAGTTCAGAAGATCTCAACAGTTGTTTGTTTCTTTTGCTTTGACTTCACAAGGAAAGCTGTTTCAAAACACACTATCTCCAAGTGGATTGGCCATCGTATTGCTTTTGTTATTCTCATCATGGGAAAGATGTTCCTGCTGGGATCAGGCCTCACTCTACTAGGCCACCCTCTGCTTTTTTGCTACACCTACTGCTTTTTTGCGAGGGGTAGCTGCTATGGACATTTTGGAGGCAGCTACTTGGAGTTCTGTACATACATATACTGAGCATTATCATTTACCTCTTTATTCTAGGTCTAGGGCTGGGTTTGCCACTGCTATTCTACAGGGCATGTTAGCAGCTCCTAATTCTATTTAGTTGGCCATCCTCCCTGTTTTCCGTTGCTCTGGGATTCTACCCATATGTCAGGACTGCAGCAATGGTAGGCGAAGATTTGAACATAGTACAGTTTTGTACCTACCATAAATGTAGATGTGATGGTGGACAGCGGAATACCCATATGTCAGGACTGCAGCAATGGATATCCTCGAACATCTACATTTATGGTAGGTACAAAACTGTACTATCTGTTTAGGGATCTGAACATACTGCAGGCACTCCCTCAGTGTTTGTGTTTACAGGATGGCAACTGTGATTGCTTACATCAGGTGGGTGTGTCAGGTTAGACTTAAAAAGTGTTACAAGCAAGCAGTGCACAATTCACAGGTTCTGCTTCATTAACATACAACCTCTTCTTCATTTGTTGTCAAATTGTGTTTTCTCTGTCAGGTTTTGAGTACTACTTAGTATAAAGGAAAAGAAAAGAATGGACAAAAGGGAGAAATAGTTGAAATGAGGAAAAGCAATCTAAGACATGCATAGCAGAAAATGTTAGTACACATGAGATATGTTTACATAGGTCTAGATTTCAACTCCCACTCCAATGCACCTTCAGAAAACAGGATGGGTGCCTTTTCCCCTTTACCACACAAATAGCTTTGTGGCAAATAAATGAAGTCATTCATCACACAACCAACTGCAACATAATGCACACTGATAGTAAACCATAAACTGTTATTTCCACATTTATTATTATATCTGGAAGTAGTGCACTTAGTGATCACACAACCTGTTATGATTATCGCTTGCAAATATACAGCTCTGTCTTTTCTTTTTATATTTCCTGGTCATTCATCAGTTATCTGATCAGTACTATGAGACATGCAATCTATAATTTGTGCTATATCATTGGCCTTAAAATGTGTGAGGAAATTAACTGGCAATAATATAATATGCATTTGCCAACAACCAAAGGGCAGGTTAGATTGCATAAACAAGCATAGACTGCTCTTTTTTTTTGGGGGGGGGGGAGTGAAGGTGAGTTACTGTTATGGCACATACAAGGGTACAACTGTTCTGTTGAGGGAGGGGCAATGCTGAGTTGCTGTTATGGCACATAAAAGCATAGAATGCTCTTTTGTGGTAACCAGGGGTGAGTTACTGTTATGTCATAAACAAGGATATGTTGCTCTTGTTGCTCTCCTTGTTTTACATCCTGCCTGTTGTTTGATCTTGTGATAGTTGTGAAGTCAGAAACTGCAATGTGTATCATTGCTTTCTAACGTCTCTCTTCAATAATTTCCCAGTGCAAACGTATGGTACTAAACTGAGGGCATGCAGTGATCATCAGTACTTTTGAAAGAGATGACTGTGAGATTCTTTTATGCCTGAGGCCTACTAATTACTAATGGATATATATATAAGTCAAGTAAGTATTTGCTCTCACATGTTGTTACAGTAATGTTTGTACAATATCTCCCACTGTTTACTTGTTTACTGTAACAAGTAATGAAATACAAGGATATGCCATAATATTATTAAAGAATACACTCCAGGTTCAGGACTTATCTTGTAAATGCAGCAGTTTCCACAGTGTTAGTCTAGGGCTGACTCTGTCTGATACAAGTGGTACACAGACAATACATGGGGAGTTAAAGGTCATGTGAGTTGCCTGGCATCAGTGTTACTATATGTATGTGAGTAGAAGGAAGGTTTTAGGCCCCTAGGAGGTGAGTGAGTGTGCTATGCATTGACTCTTAATGCAAGGGCATACTGAGCATTCCTGTGTCTGCCTACACCCACAGCAGCTGGTGGTTACCACTCTGACTCGTCATCTGCCTGTGGCTTTGGTGACCTTGTGATGTGTGCCCCTTCCCCTTGGTGATCCTGGTTTATGTTATGTGGCATGGCACATACTGTGAAGATTTCTGTACATGTCCAAGGATTATACTGCAGGGCTCCCCCAGATGTATCTAGGCATCGGAACCATGACATTACTGATTTGAGCATATGCCTCATTATGGCATTCTTCCATGGTTGTGTGTGTGAATTCTGATGGGTGTCATCAGCCACAGTTCCAGTGCATAACCTCCATCCTGCAGTAGAGAACTCTGTGGATTACCCCCCTCTAATAAACAAGAGGTACAGTTAGGAGGTGTGCCATATATTTGAGTTGAGTTAACTAGCATGGTTGCCAGCACGCAAGTTCAAGGTGATTCCCTTAACATTACACATGACTTGGCAGTTGATAGAGTGGAAGCCCTTTTTGTTAATGTAGAGCCTACCCTGTTCCCCAGGTAGTGCTTTCATTTCTACATGATTGCAATCTATGACACCCAGTACTGCAGGGTAGTATGCTACCTGATAGAACTACTGCATATTTATGGCCCTCCCCTCAGAACTATGGGGAAAATATATGTGCTTTCTGGCACGTTGGAGCACAGCATCCAGGAACTGGCTGAGTATCCAGGATGCTGATGCCTGTGACACCCCCAGCCCAGCATGTCCCCTGTTGATATCTGGAAGGTACCTGTAGCTAATATTCTAAGGGCTACACATACCTTAATTTCCAGTGGGATACGTTCCCCTCATGTGGCTCTGGCTTTGAGTTGAGGGTGGCAGAGGCAGAGTTCCTGTAGTGTGTCCTTGTCCACCCTGTAGTGCTCTACAATTTCCATGTCATGTAGGTTGTGATAAATTAAACTTGGCTTGAAAACTGTTCTCCTTTTCGGCCTAGGCCTATTGGCAGCAACAATAGCATTCGCTTTAGCCTCTAGCACATACAAATGGACTAAAGCAGCAGCAGACTCTAACATTCTGTCTGTGTGGACTTTCCATGTCTGTACTCCAAAGGTTTTGACATCTACAGGAAAAAACAGCGTGGTGTCTACATGAATGCTTTATTGCTTGTTGAATAGCTCCACCATGTCAGATTGGTTGACTAGCATGCAATTCAGCTGCTTATGCTGTAATTTACATCTATAAAACACAAAGACAGATGCAACCCATTAATAATCTGCACTGTTATAAAAAGGCAAATGTGTAGACAAACTGAAGGGGATGAGAGTTGTATATGTTTGGAAGACTTCAAAAAATGCTTTTTCTTCAAGATATATCTATACAGAGGAAGATTGGGTTTCAGCAGGTATGCTCACATTTTGTCACCTACATACTGTGGATCCTCTTTAGAAACTCAAAATCTAACTTACCCGAAATCCAAAAGACTGAGATGAAAAACCTTACATCCAGGAAGACTGACCACCCAGAGCACCAACAAAACACTAACAGTAAGTAACTGATCGCCCAACCCACAAACACACTAACACCAAAGCACAAAAACACCCTCCACACAGCCCCTAACTAAATATACAAACTCTAATATTGTACTACCATGGAGGTAAGGGGCAAAGGTCAGCATGCTGGCCAAGTGGTTACTTACCGTTAGTGATTTGTTGGTGTTCCGGGTGGTCCATCTTCCTGGATGTCGGGATTTTTGTCTCAATCTTTTCAGTTTCGGGTAAGTGGGATTTCAGATTTATAAAGGGGATCCCATACTGCATATGCTTGAATGTATTTAAGAATAATGTGAAGCAAAACCTTTTGTACTTTTATATGTATGCATAAGTCAGAAGAGTACCGATGGCATGGGCCACTTTGTCAAGCCATTACAGAAGTTCACATGATTGACAATACTTGATAATGGAATGCCATGTGATAAATATGTACAAATTTGTAAGGGACAGGTCCTTTAATAGCACTTTTAACATTTCAAAGAGGTTTCTTTAGTAAAATGGGTCATTTGCCTATTGTTTTTTGTGTGTGGGGGGGCATGGCGACTTACTGTTATGACACAATGAAGAATGGACTGTTCTCTAGGGGAATAGCAAATGTGACTTACCATTAATGGAACAAACAAGGATGTGTTGCTCTTGTTACTCTCCTTGTTTTGTATCCTGCCTGTTGTTAGTATTTCACATCTCTAGACTGGTTTATGTTTCTCCAGTGTGTAATACTGACTTGCAACCTTTTCTGTTTTATCTGGAAACAGTTATTTTGTAGTTATGTGATACTTATGTAAATTTTACTTCTGTTGTCTTTTAGGACACTTACAAGTATGTCACTCAGGCCTGTCAATCCACAGAGAACCCCCTTCACTGATACTGAAAATTTAGTCATAGATGATGGGTTTCAGCAACATGGCACTTTTCTCCTGAAAAGGGGACAAGGATATATGGCCCATAGAATGTGAATACAGCAGCAGATTGTTCATGATGTCACTGCCATGGGTGGCCATGGCTGAACACACAAACAGGTGTGCCACAGGGCCACTGACATGATAACATCTACAAGGAGGTGAGCAACTGCAGTGGGCCATTACCAAATAGTTACCAGTGGAGGGCCTGCTAGGGAACCACCACTAACCCCCAATGAAGAGTTCCTGGCCAATCTGAGAGATCCAGACAACTCACAGGAGAGTGCAGTACAGCTTGTCCTAGATGTGGGTGTAACATCTTCTGAGACAGCAAGCTCATCCCAAGAGGAGCTTCCAGGTTAGCTTTGATATCTCAACAACTGAATACTGTTATATAGTAAAACAATTGAAATGAAAAAGTTAATTCTGTATCAACACATCTTGTTTTGGGAAGGACTGAAGATTGTTACAGTTATAAGCTTAGTGGGGAGATGTCAGCCACATTCTTGTTCAAAGTACCATTAATGCACATATACAGGTTTAACTGTACTACCCCGTGTTACTTTTAATTATTTTGATGTTGCCTTACCTCTTGCTTAACTTCTTCCAGAACCATCTGGAGTACAGTGCAGTGCATCTTCTGCAGATGGTAAGCCAAATAGTTTTATGTCAGTACTGCTGAGCAATTTAAAGAAATATTGTACTTTGTAACACTGATTTCAGGCCTGTTGTGTGTATTGCTGTACTGACTTTAATAGAGACTGTTAGTTTGTTAGCATATATTGCACTACAGTATTGCAGGTATTAATGTATTCCTATGTTTCTTGCTTTTTATCACAGGTGATCATGACAGTGGGAGTGTGGGCCCTGTGCCATCTGTTGTCATTGTATCCGCAGACTCTGATGACGATGGTGGCCAAACTAAGGCACAATCAGGAGGTGCAGAGGTTGAAACTGACAGAGAGGTTAACATGCAGCCATCCCCTGCATTTCCATCACACACAGCCAGTAGGCCTATGCTTACCCAGTTCACTGAGCCCAAAGAAATTGGATAGATGGAGGGGGAAGACATTGATCAATGAAGTGTAGCTACTATGGCTTCAGTGGCTGGTGAGTCTGTCCATAACCAAAGTGTGGGCGAGGTACCACATAAGAGGATTGATGGGGTCCTCTGAGGGGGCCTGCTGCCCCACACCCATCTGGTGCATTTCTCACTTTCTGTGCCACTCAATGTATGTTTAGGGTCATCATGGAGGCACAGACACATTCCCATAGGTGCTCCAGACAAATGATCAGGGTTGCGGATGTTGCATATCTGACATGCATGACAGCCTCCACCATGTTGCTGATTTACTGGATTGGATATATAACACTTTTTAATGAGGGGTGTCAGTGATGGACCGACGGGTGTCTGTCATGGAATGAGCAGTGTCTGTGATGGAACCTCTACTGAGAGGGAAACAACATCCTTGTGGACTTAGGTTAATCGTGTCATTTGCTTTCAGCCAATGTAGCCATGATCGATCATGCTCCCTATAGTGGCAGTAATTCCATTGCTCTGGCAGTGAGTCTGCTGTCCACACCCAGATGTGGCAGGCTATGGGGTCATGGTCCTAGATGTCCCTGTGAAGGAAGCTTGTCCAGCACACATCGGTCATGTTCAGGTAGCAGTACTGCATCCGAACATGGAAGTGGATGTGCACTGTAACTCCTGGCATAGCCAGTTCTTGTTATCGGGAATGGCAACAATGAACTGATACTTCTGCCATGCACAGACTGACAGACCAAGATGTAGAGCTAGCACTTTGCTTTGCTGTGTTCATGCAAATACTCACACACCAATTTCACACACACACACACACACACACACACACACACACACACACACACACACACACACACACACACACACACACACACACACAAAACAGTTACTCATTTTGTCTCGCTGGCCATTTGTTGTTTTATCCCGATGTCTGTCTTATTCACCATTTTACTCACAAACACTTACCGACTTTATCTGTCAGCCTAGGCTTCCTGCCCCCCACCACCCTGTGCAAATGATGATAAATGTGTCATATCCCTGTTTGCTATCTTTTGGATTCTGAGATACAGATGCTGTATCTGATGCTCAGGGTGCATAGCTAACTTAGTGCTTAGTATATCTGCATTTTTGCTGTTGAACTGCTCATTGTACCTTTGACTTATATTGGCCTTGGAAAGTTAGACAGTTGACAGCATCAGAATTTCGCAACTTTATAGGGAATGCTCTTGTAAGGGTTGTGAAGTTAGAAACTGCAATGTGTATCCTTACTTTCTAACTTCTCTCATTAAGGAATTTCCAGGACAGACATATGGTGCACATCATAAGTCATGCCATCATATTCAGATTTTAGGATTGTATGACAGCACTGTAGTCAAACCTCATCAGAACAGTAATATAGTATAATGCTGTCTTTTACATGTACCTCAACAGACACATGCAGCAGGTGGACTAGTGACAGAGTTTTCTCAGAAAGATAACACAGGACCTACAAACCATGCCATGATGTATGTGGATAGATTAAAAGCCATCTGTCTCGTATAGGATGAGGTGATGTTGGCCTAGCCTCCATGCCATTGTCTGACCATGCCCTGGTTGGATGACTGCATATCAAAAATCAGATATAGATGATGCATCAGCAGCATCTGTTAAGAATATGGTAATAACAGTGTCCCACATGCTGTGGTAAAAAGGTCTCTGTAATGTCAGGCAACAAAACACACGCACACACGCACACACACACACACACACACACACACACACACACACACACACACACACACACACACACACACTTGACTGCAGTGACACTAGAACCCTGGCATTGTTGTTAAACAGTACCCCATGGGTTGGAGTGGGCAGAAGTGGGTGTGGCTTGCATGATTGACATGAACATGGCCATGCTGTCATATGCACACGGTGCACAATTTACTGCTATGCAGATTTGACAGTGACATTATGTATACATTGACTGTTGATTGACATGCATGGACATCACCTCTGTACATAGTGTTTTACTTCAGTTAGTTAATGGAAAAACAGGCTTGGCATCAGCATGCATTTTAAAGCACTGGCAGGTGGTACTTATTTTGTTCTAGGTAATTATAAGTTATAATGACAACTTCTGAGCATTGTCCTACACTGTGTTTATATCGGACTTTGAAGGTGTTAGCTAAATATCACCAAATTCTGATTTCACCAAGTCGCCAAAACACTTATCAGTTCCATTAGCAGCAGTACTAGTAACACTCTGTTTGTGGGAATGTTAGGATTATTTTGTAGCCCTCTTCTGTAGATCCTGTCGTGCTGATCTGGTATCCAGTAAGATCTTGGATAGTTTTCTTCTCTAAGTGTGGTAACTTTCATTATTTATCTCTTTTAAAATTATTTGCAGTTTTATATTCAGTTTTTCCCCTGGTTTTAGTAAAGAAGTTTTATTGCCTGTTCTGCCAAAACATAGTTTCTGCTGCTTTTGCCTTCCCTGTAAGTGCAGTAAGAAGTACAGAAGCTTCAGAATGATTGCATCGTATGATGCATAAATTAATGATTGAATAAAGTACAAGTGTGTGTCTTGCAGAGCATCATGAAGAGTTTTTTTTATGTCAGTTTACTAAATAGTGCACATTATTACCCTTACTGTTTATTGCATAAAGTACAGGTTTCTGGCTTGCAGAGCACTGTGCAGAGTTTTTTTGACATAGGTTTACTACTTAAGTAAATACACATTTTACTTTGCTGTTTCTTAGTTCCCACTAGAGTGAACATCCTGAATACCTGATCAATATTCATCAGGCTGGTGAAGACATCACCATGAATATTCATTCAACATTTGTACACATGACTGGGTGGTGGGTGGGGTTTAGGCAGGACTTGCTACTGCACATCCAAGGGGGTACTGTTCTACAACAACACCAGAATCCCTACCGATCTAAGTACACAAACTACAGAACACTCTACTTAATGCAAGAGCCATGGCACAAGTATGACTTTTATAATACTGCAGCTCAACTTATAGTACATGACATCAGCAGAACAAATGTGTGACAAGATGTTGGCAGGCCTGCATAGGTTCATAGGGTCACAGGCTCATATCAGGCTACTACCATAATTCCCCTAGGTTCATAGGAAGTTATTAGGCTAATGGCTGTAGGGCCTTTCCAAGCCTAGTGAAGTTGTACCATTGTTCACTTATAGTCCAAGATATATAGTTCATATTTACAAATCCATGATCAGCACTGGTTGTCCCTGCCTAAGAGTGACATAGGTAAAACACATGGGGTAATTTTATGATTTCCCATCCAATTGTCCAGTTACACTTAAAAAGGGTCACTGAGGAGCTCAGTTTCAGGTAAATTGGGAGTTTGTCCCATAGCAGTGGCAATCTCTGGGAGACATATCTGTCTGTCTGGCATGTTCTGTTGATGTCGCAAGCTAGGTTAAGGTCCTCACAGTGAGTGAGTCTTGTCCCAAATGATTTGTGGATGTGCAGCATTTTCATTAAAGCAGGGTATGAGAATGCTCTGTAGGCCAGGCAGAAGTCACCTCTCAGCAGTCTATATGATACACAGTACAGTGACAGGACCTTCAGTCTGTTCATGTAGATCATGGGTTGAAGTGTCTGGATTTTATTGGTGAAGAACCTCTTAGGCCTCTCCAGCTGCTGAAGGTGTCTGATGAGGCAAATGCAAAAAGGAGCACTGTACTCTATTATTGGTCTGATGAGTGATGAGTACAATGGATTGATAACATTGGTAGTCTTTGATGCTATGCCCTTACATATGGTGTGCAATGTAAAGGGCCTTCCTTACCACTGTGGACACATGATCATCAAAGTTGATGTTGCTGTCAACCTGCATTCCCAATTCTGTCACTACTGGGTTGGAACTTAGGGGGCATTATTAATAGTGTAATTTGCAGTGCATGTTTTTTTGTTAAGTTTAAGTCTGTGCCTTTGGCAACAATCATTTATGTATGTATTCTGTAGTATGTTGACATCATTTGGGACTTCAATGATTGTACACAGTTTGCAGTAATCAGCGAACTTAGTGAGCAACAGGCCATCTGTTATCACCTGAATTTCTGAGAAATAGATTCCAAACAGTAGGAGGCCCAGCACAGACCCTTGTGGAACACTATTGGTATTAGGTCTGCTGGCAGAGGTGGAATCCCCAACTATAACTGTATGTGTTTTGTTGGTGAGCCACTTAGCTAGCCATCTAATGATGTATGAGTTAATCCCCAGCTGTGTGAGTTTATCAAGGATAGCTGAGTTGGGGA